>NC_059371.1:1660000-1772500 GCF_019703515.2 Myxocyprinus asiaticus | reverse complement strand
TATTTATTGAAAAAAATTGAATGAATAGTGCAGGACCAATAGAGCAAACCTAATAGCCTTTTCTAAATGTAATTGACCAAATAAAACTTACTAAACATTTTAAAACAGTCAAGACATTGTTGAAAATAATTAACATGTAAGCCAAATCTATGAGAGAGAAAAAATATGCTGAAAAGTTGCACGTATTTCACGACGTGCAGTTGTGCATTAATCTATGACAGCTGTTCTGTAAAGAATGTTATCCAATAACCATTACGATGTAAAAAAAAAATTAAAATAGTTAGGATAGAAAGAAATAGGCCTGTGATGTAGCCTACAATAAACCTAATGTTCTCTATACATGACGTGCACACTGAATAAAAGACATTTTAACCCATTAAGCAGGCAGCACCTCGTTGAAAATAAACATTCTTAATCAGCACATTAAGTTTGGACTTGTAGCCTCAGTGTATGCACCGTCACAGTAATGAAAGACCAAGAGCATTACATTTTTTTTTTTTTTTTTGACATTAAATTGATTTTAAAAACTATCGCCCGATTAATCGGTTATCAGACATTTCAAGTTATCGCTATCGGCAAAATCCACTATTGGTCGACCTCTAGTGTTGGTAGCCTTTTACACACTCTTTGATACTGCTGTTACAGTAATGATCTTAATTGTTATCATTTCCAGTATTGATGAATCATTCCATGTGAAGGTTCCTGAATTCAATTAAGCAGGTCACAGAATGACATGTTGTGTGTTTGCCTGCTGTCCTCAGATGTGTGAGCGCTGGAGTGGATTGTAATGGAGCAGTTTCATGGGATGTGGAGAAGCTTCAACAACAGTCTTGGACTGAAGGACTCAGTGTTTGAGAGCCCATGTATTTCATCCACAATGATCCAGGGATTGCAGTGTCAGCGGTGCTCCTCAGAAACCAGCCGTACCATACGAGTCTATCTGCCCAACCAGCAGAGGACGGTGGTGAGTGACAATCTTCATAGTCATATCATGATGAAAGAGTCACTGAGCGATGCATTTCAGGGAGTAGTCCACAAGTATTAGAAAACAGTGTTCCTGCATGATCACTGGAATGACTTGATGACTGAGTCAGAGACAGGGCAGTGTGCTGATGTTTTTGGGTGTTAGTTCTGGTGCTAAAAAAGTAGTATTAAAAAAAGCTGTGTTGCAGCCAGCTAATCAGATTGAAAGTAGTAATTTTAGCAAGCTCTTGACATTTGTGTTTGCAATATCCATTCACTAGTTTTCGAAATGCCGGTACTAAGCTATGCAACATATCACTGATGTGCAAATGGGTTTAAATGTAAGTTCACATATAATTAATTTGAATAGCTGATATGAGCAAAACTATGTAGAGCCCTGAGTAGTGATCAGGCTTTTGTTTCCTTCCCTAAAAAGGTTTAATACACGGCAGTCTGGAATAGTTAATGGGGATTGGTTGTGGCATTGTGCAGTCAAAAATGCAAGGGATAATATACATTCAGCTAGCCATTGTCCTGCTTATTGCATGGCTACTAAAAAAAAAACAAAAAAAAAAACACTTAAATAAATAAATGGGCATGAAATATTATTTATTCTTATTTATTATTAGTAATATTTGATCTTACTTTTAGAGACTGTGGAGAGACAGAAAAAAAGCACAGCTATGTACAAATGTTGGTTTCTCGGGTTTTTCATTATTCAGAAATCTATGACCGCTGAATGCCACTATTGACCAATCAGAATAAAGTAGTCCAGTGAGTTGTTATATTTTTGTATAACAACAAGGTCTGTCAATCAATCAGAAATTGTAATCAAATTAATTAAGTAATGTGATTAAACAAATTTAATCAAATATATCAATATTTACTGAGAAAGGCTCCCAAATAAAGATAATTTAATATATAATAAATATAATAATTCAAATACATTACATTATTGTGGCAGATGAGTAAAATATTGTTTGTAAAATACAAAAAGTGGCTTTAGAAGTCAATACGTTGTTTGTTTTATTTCCATATCGTTAAACATAAGCCTATTATTGGCCTAGGCTCGACAGCAATTGCATTTTCAATGAAGTCAATATCTGACAAGATGTGTGTGCTATTTTAAACGTTTGTCTGTATAGACATGCCTCAGATGAATAGCTACTCCTGGAGCATATTGATTCGGTTGTGTCACGTTCCATCTGTGAAGACTCCTTATACATTTTCTTCTGCCTGCTCTTGTTGGTTTGATACGGAGCCCCTTAGAGGACAGGGTGAGAATAGGGGTGTATGATATTGACCAAAAATTGTATCTTGATATTTTCTGGGATTTTGTTGACAATGATAAACAGACGATATTTTGCATCCTTCAAAAAAATGTTTTGTAGAAGTCTTATATTGTACTAGTTCCCTCTTACAACATATTAATAGCACAACATGATAATATTGATTGTTGATATTATTAATTGAAACAATATATTGAAGGAAAAGAGGTCTGTATTATTTAAAACTGAAGCATTCAAGTAAGAACAATAAAAAACACTGCTCTGCTGTAAAGTGAACTGTGCAGCATACAAGCAAGAATCAAAAATATGACATTGTAATAAAAGTCACCAAATGCAAACTTCTTTCAAACACAGCATAAGAAAAAAAAACAATTATTGCATTTTTAAACAAATTACACCCTTCTGTAAAATTTAGCATAAAGTCAAAGATGCAAAAAAACAAACAAACAAAAAAAAAAAAAAAAAAAACTAGCCTATAGTATTTTTAATTAAATGACTAACTTCAAGTTCTGTCCAATATTGCACAAAAATACCAGAAAAAAGTTAAACAGTTGTAGAATTTGCCAAAAAATAAATAAATCCAAACCATTTCAGATTCGTCAAATATTGCACTTAGGAATCTCCAGGACAAAAACAGCATATGTAAACAAATTACACTACTGTAAACAAAGTCCACAATTTAAAGACAAAAAGGTAAAATAGTCTTTATAATTTAAAGTAGTCACTAGGACAGAGGAAACAGGTTTTCAGCAACTTTTTTTTTTTTTTTGCCATCAACTGGGTTTCTTTGGATTCACAAATGTTCCAAGTTGTGCGACAAAAACACCAGCCTGTCCGCAGCATCTGGCTTGAGAGCAGCACGGTGACATGTTACAATATTTCCTCCTGTACTGAAAGCCCTCTCAGAAGGGCTGCTTGAAGCGGGGATGCACAGGTACTTTTTTGCTAGTTTCCCCAGTCTAGGGAAATGTATTTCTTGTGTTTTCCACCAGTCAAGTGGATTTACATCACTGTCCACCTCAGGTATCATTAAGTAGCTCTTGATCTCCTTCTCAGTAGCAGTGTGCATAGACTCGCCTCTGAATTCCTGTTGTTTCTTGAAATAACTGCCAAAATACTTCTTTGTTGGCTCCCTGGTGTCATCATCACCTGCTCCAACTTCTGCTGTCATAGCCTGAGCAGAAGCAGTTAAGGGGCCTGGGGTAGGGCTGTCTTCCTCTGCCATCATAGCCATGAGTTCTGTCGTCACTGCTGTCCCAATGGCTTTGATCCTGTCATCGTCATTGTAGCGGTTTTTGAACCGGGGGTCAAGTGTGGATGCCAAACTTAACAGCTCTTCTGTGTACTTGGTGTTCAGATACTCCAGTATGGTTTGTTTGATTTTTTTGGTTAGGTCTGTGTCATCAGACTTCACCACCAGGACTTCAGTGTTGAACAAGGCCAACACGGGTTTTAAGTAAGAAACTGTTACAAGTTGCTCACATGAAAGAGCATCTGTAAATTCCAGCAGAGGACCAAGTGCTTTGCTTACCGCCTCCAGCACCTCAACATCTTGCCATGTTGGCACAAGGTGCCTGTGCTTTTTGTCTGCAGTCAACACATGACGAAAGGCCTTTTCTTGTTCAATAAATCTCTCAATCATGTGCTGTCTTGAGCCCCATCTTGTTGGTGACTCTGTGATCAGTTTATGCTGTGGAAGCTTCAGCTGCTCTTGTGCATCAACAAGTGCTTTTTTCTTTTTCCAGCTGCTGGAAAAAGCAGCAACCACTTTCTTGCAAACTCCAATGGCTCTGTTTGTTCTAGGATCCCGCATGCTCCTCTCTGGAAAACATTTAAAATAGACATAAAAACATTTTTTGAGTCAACTGAACATTCAAAGCGTGCAGGTATGACATTACAATATTATCTAATATACATTATTTAATATTATAATTTAATATGAATATATTATATTTAATTTATATTCGTGTTACATTTATTATATTACTGTCATATAGCAGCTATGCTTATTATCATTGTTCCTTTTTGTATTTTTAAACATCCCAACAAATACAAGATCTACACCAAAATTGCTTACCAATGGCAATATGAAGCCTGTGTCCAAAACAAGGAAGCCTCTTCCAGTTGTTAATCCGTAGTGCATTGACAACTTTAGCCCCGCTGTCTGTTGTCATGCAAACCATGTGGTCTTCTGGCAGCGACCATGATGGTAGTGCATCAATTAGACCTTGCGCAATGATGTCACCTGTGTGGTCATCTGGGAAGATGTTTGCAAACGGTAGCTTTTCAGTTGCCAGGTTTCATCGATGAAATGTACTGTCAAGGAGAGGTATGGTTCGGATGTTCTACTTGATCACAAATCAGTTGTTGTGGCAAAATGTGAAATCTTCTGCACTTTATGCGCAAGAGTTTGGCGACATGACTCGTACAATTTAGGCAGCACTGTTTGACTGAAATATTTTCGCCCAGGCAGTGTATATCTTGGGTCTTAAGTCTTCAAAATTTGTTTAAAACCATCTCTCTCAACTGCTTGAATTGGCACCATGTCTTTTGCAATGTAATTGGTGACAGCGTTTGTTATATCATGTGTCGCTTTTTTTGTCGTAAGGAACTTTTTTGCTAAATGATTCGGCCAAAGTTTGTTGTGTGTTTTTTTGCTTTTACCCTATCAGCTGCAGGCGTGTTGTGTTCAGTTGACTCACGAAGCTTTTCATATTCCTCATATTCAGTGCGGTGGGTAGTGCGAAGATGGTGAAACAGGTTGGTCGTCGAGCAGCTTTTGACTGTAATCGATTTTCGGCACAGTTTGCAGATTAGCGTCTTTTGACTAGCATCTGACCTTTCAAAACCAAACCACCTCCATGCTATTGATGACGACCCACATCTAGCAATTAAATCTAGCGTGGATTGCGAGGTTGTTGGTGTTTGATGATCTTCTCCTTTCACCGTTTCTTCGTTCATTTTTAACTTCTGTCATACACACCGCAATCTAATGCGCAACATCACGATCTGAATGCGCATGTGCAGTAGTATATGAATTCGTAGACACTTAATTCGGCTTTTTGATTGGTTTTTGAAAATGAGTGACATACTCGATAATTGATTTCGCATATCGTTAAAACAACAATTGCTATATTATCGTAGACGATATATATCGCACACCCCTAGGTGAGAATTTATTTACCATGGTTACTGTGTGGATAGAGTATACTGAAGTAAAACCATAGTTTCTGCACCCCCCCCCCAAAACAAAACATGGTTATTGGTACTTTTCATAGTTTCTAAAATATTACAATAGTAAAACAATAGTTTCCGGCAAAAAAAACCAAAAAACATACAGTCATGGTTAATACAATATTACGATAGTAAAACCATGATTTCTATGAAACTATGGTTAATACATTCTACAGTATTACTATAGTAAAACCATTTGGTTTCCACCAAAAACAAAACTTGGTTACTGCAATCACGGTTACTATAGTATTACCATAATAAAACCATGGTTTCCGGTAAAAAAAAAACTATGGTTACTCTAGTCTACAATATTAGTTTTATAGTAAAACCATGTTTCTGCTAAAAACAAAACAAAACTTGGAACTGTCATGGTTACTTCTAATATAAAGCCATGGTTTGTGCCAAAAAACATGGGTACTACAATATTACTATAGTAAAACTATGGTACTTTTTTGCGAGGGAACAGAAAACTATTATGAAAGAACGCAAACTGCTGCGAGAGCTATTGCATGGGCTTTTTAAACGAGTACTCGATTACTCATATATTAAAAAATGCAAGTTAAAAATAACAAATGCCTACGACATTAGGGTAATGCATAGATATAAACTCTTGAGTCTATTATTCAGAAAAACAAGTGGTGAATGTTATCTTTTTATAAAATGCGTTCTGTCAGTGTTCAGAGATTCCACGCACATAAACACACACTTGTCTGATAAGCCTTTCTCGCATCACTTGACATTTTTTTTCACCATAGAAGCAGATCGTCATCCGTTGGTTTTTTACTCCTGGAACTCAAGATGGCGCCGAGTATGGCTGCTGCGTTGCGAGCTCCGACACAACATAGCAATGTTTTGTTTGTTTTGTTTACAATTCTTATGTTTTTTGTCTTGGATGTTGTCTGCCTTATTGTCTACGACAGACAAACACTTTTGGACATTGGTTCAGCGATTTCACACCGAAAACCGGACTTCACATTCCTCAATGCCGACCCGCTGTTTACAAACACGCAAGCGGAGCCCTTTGTCTGGGCAGCACGGCCGCGGAAATGCAGGAGTAAAAGGGGAAACAGAGCCGGCGTTCTCATCAGAGTAAGACGCCGCGCAAATCGACCCCCGCTACCCACTATTCTACTGGCAAATTTTCAGTCTCTGGATAACAAGCTCTGCGAGCTGAAAGCGCGGATCTCTTTCCAACGAGATACAAGGGACTGCTGCATTATCTGCCTAACAGAAACTTGGATGTCTGCGGAGATTCCAGACTCAGCCATTGAACCCGCGGGGTTCTCCATGCACCGAGCGGACAGAGCGAAAGACCTCTCAGGTAAAACTAGAGGAGGTGGTGTATGTTTTATGATCAACAAATCCTGGTGTGATCAGAGGAACGTACATTCCATCAAGTCTTTCTGTTCTCCTAATCTGGAATTTCTTATGCTTCTGTGTCGACCATTCTGGCTACCGAGGGAATTCACAGCGGTCATTATCACTGCTGTGTACATCCCCCCACAAGCCGACACAGACCGGGCACTCAAGGAACTGTATGGGAGTATAAGTGAGCAAGAAACCGCGCACCCTGAGGCCGCGTTCATTGTGACCAGGGTTTATTTTGTGATAATGACCGGATGACTGCACATTATCCCTTACTAATTTGGTTGTTGAAATGAACTGCAATTTTCCCCATTTGTTGTCATTTCTAATAAACAATATTCCCATGTTCATTACATATCTATAATTTTAATGTATGCAGCTGAAACCATACACATGCGTTCTGATGTGTTTTTCTTCTTTGAAATGATGTCCATGTTTCTGTTGAAGGTGAATGTGCGTCCAGGCCTGTCTCTTCACAGCTGTCTGATCAAAGCTCTGAAGGTTCGTGGGCTGCAGCCCGAGTGTTGTGCTGTCTTCAGTCTCCATCCAGGACAGAAGAGGTCAGATTACATTAACAAAACCATCAACACAAACAAAACACTTCATAGGCCCTGTTTACACCTGGTATCCAGTTTGCGTACCCCTTGCAGAATCCGCAAGATGTTCATCATTTAAAAAAATAAAATAAGAGGGATTATAAAAATAGCATTTAGTTTTTTTTATTTAGTACTGCTCTAATGAAGCCATTTTATGTAACAGATATTTAAGGGATTATCCATGGCTATAATTATTTAATTCATACCTAACCGTGGATTATTCTCTTATAACATAGTCACTTGCCAGGATTGATTAGTTACAGCTGTCATTGATTTTTACAGTGCAAATTTTGACTGGAAGGATAACAGTAACAGTTAACTTTATCTGCATGTTGTTAGATCTAGAGTTCTGCCCATTCTGACTTTCTTTCTTCTGCAGAATACAAATGAAGATTTTTAGAAGAATATCTCAGCTCTGTCTGTCCATACAATGCAAGTGAATAGGTGCCAAAATTTAAAAAATCCACATAAGGTCAGCATAAAAGTAATCCAGATGACTCTAGTGGTTAAATCCATGTGTTCAGACATGATATGATAAGATAGGTGTGGGTGAGAAACAGATCAATATTTAAGTAATTTTGATCATAAATTCTCCTCACTGCTCAGTAGGGGGTGATATGCACAAAGAATGTGAATCACCAAAAACAGAAGGAGAAATTGAAAGAAAAAGGACTTAAATATTGATCTGTTTCTCACCCACATCTATCGTATTACTTCAGAAGATATGGAGTTGTCTGCAGTACTTTTATGTTGCACTTTGTCACCCATTCACTTGCATTGTATGGACCTACAGAGCTGAAATATTTTTCTAAAAATCTTCATTTTTGTTCTGCAGAAGAAAGTCATACACATCTGGGATGGCATGAGGGTGAGTAAATAATAAGAGAATTTAAATTTTTGGGTGAACCAACGCTTTAAATACTCAATCCAGAAATTATAATAGCCACATAATGTAGAACTTGTAATATTTAATTCCTATTCTTTGTCATTTTCACATTAATGAGGAAAAAGTGGCATTGTAGATGTGACAGTTGTAAAAGTGGCAGTTGCACATGATGAGGGGAAACTCATCCAAAACACTCTAATCCTGCAGACTTTGACCTCTGATACATTGGTATTGTATCCTTTAAGACTGCATGATTGATTGAATTAAGAATGAAATCGCGATGTGGCCCTGCACGATTACTACACTGCAAAAGGTTCTGTGTTTTGAAACTGTCTGTATTCAACGATACGTTATCAAGTGACGCCCTATAGCGGGTGTTTGCTGAGCAGCGCTGCAATATTAGATGATGTTTACCAGCCTTATGGGTGAGTAAGAGGAAAGTGCAGGTGCATTTGTAATTATCTCCAGGTCTGACTCAGTAATACAGACTGATGAACACTGGTGTCCCTTTTTTTTACCTGTAGCGTTCACAGTTGATTTAAAGATGGCATTGCATGACTTGATGTTGTGTTTTGTGATGTGACTGTTAATCCCGGCTTTGAGACTCATCAGACTTGCAACACATTATTTGCGTCAAGTATTTGAATATTTAGTCTGTTGTCATTTTGCGTCGTTGTCATTATCGTCAACTAAAATATGTTATTTTTGTCGACTAAACTTTTATGCCATTTTAGTCAGTGTAAAACTGACTAAAATTAATGAAGATGAAAAAAATGAAATATTGACTTAAATTAAAGGACATAAAAAACTGTGAAAATGAACACTGCACAGTGGTTTATTGACAGGTGAGTAGATGTTGCTTTGCTGTTGTTTGAACACATGAGTGTTTACACTAGAAGCACTATGTGGTCAAAAGTTTTTCAGTGACTTGTGTAAATTTGGACTTGGTTTACACCTGTCTTTAGCATTGTCCCATTTCAAATGGATCCCCGATCCAATCTTAATACCATGTGTAAACAGGGCCGTATTCACACTGTGTAATTAATATTGTGTGCGCTCTTATTTAGCTGTCAGAATAGCACATGTTTAGCTGAGTTTCTGATGACTTTATAAGGTATTTTTCTACATATATCTGTAGCAAGAAGTCTCGTATGGACTGGAACACAGACTCTACCTCACTCATTGGGGAGGAGCTGCTAGTGGAAGTTTTAGACTACGTTCCCTTAACGACACACAATTTTGTGAGTGCTACACACATGCTTTCATCCTACAATAATTATAGTCATGGTCACAAGACAGAGACAAAACCTCAGCTGTATTTATTTCAAGGTCAGGAAAACGTTTCTCACGTTGGCTTTCTGCGACATATGCCAGAAGTTCCTGTTAAATGCTTTCCGCTGCCAGCGTTGTGGCTACAAGTTCCATGAGCACTGCAGCACAAAAGTGCCCACTATGTGTGTCGACTGGAGCAACATCCGAGAGCGTCTGTAAGTGACTTTACATCAGGAGATCTTGTGAAATAGATTCAACAACGTCAAGTGAAACAAGTGAGCAGGTGTATTCTAGCATGTCTGACACTTGTGTTCAGTAGATGGTTTCCGATTCCTGGTGAAAGTGGAACTCCAGCCCTCCCTCCACTGCCATCACAGAGAATGAGGGAATCTTTGAGCAGAATTCCCAGCAGGTATTTTTTTTTTAATTATTATTATTTCAGTTATTTCATAGAGCAAGTCAAGTCATATTTATTTGAAGAGCGCTTTTCACAACAATCGTTTCAAAGCAGCTTCACAGGTGGGGTGTGTTAGCAGCAATTCTCTTCTGGCTAAACCAGCATGAATATAATGCCAATATTAGTTATCTATGTGTAATTCAAGTCTTGTTTTATGTAAGTAAACTAAGTAGATGTTGGTGGGAAATGTTTAAACTAAAAGGATATTGTACGTACTGTAAGATTAATGATAAAGTGTCTATGAATTCCATCCCAAATTGTTTGCAGAAGTGCATGTAGATGCAGTGTCCATTTATTTGGCTGAATAAGGCTGTAGTTGGTATTAATTTATCGTCTTCTGTACGTATTTTAATTGCAGTACAGTCTAACACAGCAAAATAACCGATTAAAACAAAGACACTGGCTAAGCACATCGAATAATATGACAAACAATGTCTAATTTCCAAAATGTATTTACATTTCTGAAAAGCACTTTTGCACTCTTGCCCACACTCACACACACTGACACACATTCATACGCACACACACACACAGAGTCGCAACCAACAAACAGAGCCTTGATGTAAACGCACTCCCACGACTTGATCAATACAACAGTTTCTATATTATCCGAAACATTTTTAATATCTGTGGAAAGCACCCTCGTGCTCCCCTTCTCCCTCTCTTTCGTTATCACACACACTCTCTCACACATGGACACACACATACACACATGCGAGCAACAAGCAGAGACTTCATGTCAGCACACCCCTGCAACACACAGTTGTTTAGCAACGGAGAAGCTATATACAAGGATGTTGACACTGAGAAGTATACTTAAACTTACACCTTGGCAATTTGAATCATTATTATTGCTGATGAGAGCTGCAGCAAAATAGAGGTAATCCCACGCGATCTCTCTCTCTCTTTCTCTCACTCACTCACTCACACACGCACTACCTTGTTTAGGCGGTTTTACCCAGGACGCGGTGGGCGGCAGGCTTTGCTTGCTATCTTGCCACTTCACTTTGTACAGGCGTTTTCCATTCACACATGAAGCGGTGCGAAACGCACCAGTAATGTGCAATAATACCACCCACTGTTTCAGCTCAGATACTGCGTCTATGAGGCAATTACTGTAAATATTATATTAGTTTTCATGTAAGAGATTTCACTTAAATAAAATGCCACTTATTGTTTTCATAAAAAGTTTTAGAACTATAAATATTGTAATATGCTGTTTTTATATAAATGTACAATTATAATATAAAGGCTAAACAATGTAATTGTAAATAATGATGGCATCTAGCCACCTGTCTCCACATTTGATGAGTTCTAAAGAAACAGACTGCATGTTACTTCATAGTGGCATTGGCAAATTGGTATAGTATAAATAACATCATATCAATAATTAAAATGGGAGGGCTACAAATGAACATTGAAAATTCACAAAACACTGCCAACAATAACCCGTCTGGACAATTGTATTTTCTGTTTATCTAAGGTTGATGTTTCAGACATCTGTTGCAGAAGAGAAAATTCAAGTTTACGGTCCATGGCCCATTTGTATACATTGCACAGTCATCTATCTTCCAAACATAATCTATACATGTGTCTTTAGTCTATTTTCACCTGGTACACTGACTTATCCACTCACAGCTTTCCATGAGGCTGTTTTCTTATTTCTCTCTCTATAACCGCTCATAGAAACGTTCTACAGCTCAGGAAATTCAGCAACAGTGAGTATATTTGTCTCCATGTTGTTTTTGACTACATAAAAGCTAAATGTCATTTGATTGGTTGTAAATAAATTCAGCTCTGATTGGTCAATGACAAGCGGCAGCCGCAGAGAAATAAAAGATTTTTATCTTGCGTTGTGTGCGCCGCAAGCAGTCGTGCACAACAAAGAAGCAGGATTCTCGTGAACGAGCTTGGAAAGTGGCGCCGCTTCGACTGCCACCTCTCTCTCATTGGAAATGAATAGGGAAAGCACGGTGACTGCGTCCCGTGTAAAACCGCCTTTACTTCAATAATCAGAATGAGCTTTATTGCCAAGTATGCTTACACGTACAAGGAATTTGTCTTGGTATACAGAAGCTACCAGTGCACAAACAATAAGTCCATAACAGCAGCGCAATCATCCGTTACTAGTTATAAAGTGACGTTTTCGATTAAGGCTCAGGCTGTATCAAAACAATACGCTGAATCCGTAGCGGAAGAAAGTAGTTTCACTTACAAAAGTGTTTTTAGGATCGAAAACCAGAAAAGTCTTGTGACAAAACCCTGAACGATGTCTTAAGGTGTGGTAACTGTGATATAAGTGGAATAATTGACTCCGGACAGTTGAATTATCAAAAAATAATGCACAGGCAATGAAGCCAATGAACAGGTGAACGTGAACTGAGTTAGGTGCTAGTCAGAATGTGTAAGTTGCTTTGTGAATATGCCATTTCCTTAAAAAAGGGCTATAATTAAAGCCCCTTTTTTGGTTTAAAAATGTGTAAATAATTCATACCTTTTTCTTAAATATTTGAATATTTGGTTAAAGTTTGGTCTGTTACAGTTTGATACATGTTTTTGTCATTTTGCACATTATTGTTAACTAAAATGTGTTATTTATGTTGACTAAAATCACATGCCATTTTTGATTAGGTAAAATTGACTAAAATGAATGAATATGATATGAAAAAATATTGACTACATTTAAAGGACATTTAAATTGAAGAAGAAAAAAAAACTGTGAAACTGAACACTGGCAAAGTATAATTATGTAAGTTTGGGGTTTGTTCAAATCAGTATGAGTAAGTAATAGTGATAATTTACTAAGTTACTGTTCTGAGAACATTGCCAGAACAGAGGTTTGAATCATGTAGTCTGTGTTTCCATTTGACATATGTTTTCATTAGCTCAGTACACAGATATTTATCCCCTCACATTTTTAATTACATCAGTGCTTACCCCCCTACCGGAGCGGAGCTGACCCAGAGACTGCGCTCCACCTCCACACCAAACATCGTCAAAAGCACCACAACGACTGTGGACAGCAGCCAGTTTGAGGTAACAGCAAAGCAGAGCACAGAACCACTTTACTTTCAAAAAACACACATGAGAATCCTGCTGCAGACCCTCTCTTCCTCAGTCACATCATTCATGAAGATTTTCTGCTGCTCTCTCTGTACTTTCATCCGTTTGTTCTGTTATAGTAGGTTTATCTGCTCTCTGTCTCAAGAAATGAACTGAACTTCTTCAGTGTGCCTGATATCAAAGTGCAATGACACAGATTATACAGCACATCTGAGGCTGAGCTAATACAAATACTCCGCTAAAAGAACTGAGAATTCCACATGAAACATGTTGTGATGCAGGATCAATAAACATACAGGCTAAAATGAAATGCTTCTGTCTGAAGAGAACAGAAGAGTAGGGAATGTGTCGTGCAGCATCGTGTCTTTCAGTGTGCGCTTGGCTTAAAACATTGTTTAGCTGTTGTGTGCTGTTTCTTATTTTCTGTTTTCTTTTACTCTAGGATGCCATACGTGGTCACTGCTCTGGTAAGAATTAATCACTGAAACAAGAGCCATGTGAATTCCATGAGAAATGATTTTGCTATAGTTCATTAATGGCATGAAATGGGAACATGTTATTTTTTAAATGGACTTTCAGCTGGCAGTTCACCAAATCAAAGCCCAACAGGCTGGAACCAGAACAATATACCCGCGCCGGCCCAAAGAGAGTGCGCCCTGTCCCTCAACACACAGGACAAAGTCAAAATCGTAAGCTCTGTGAAGCTATGTGCTTATTCTCTTTGGTCGATGGTCAGTTAGCGCCAGGGTCGAGTCCCTGCGTCTTTATGCTGTTTAGTACTGTCACCCTAATTGCCACATAAATGCCACTCTGGTTGCAAAATCATCTGATGGATATCATCCAATAATTAGACTATTTATTTAAAAAGAGATTTCCCCCCTTAAATATATTCAATGCAGGTAGCTACTTTGTGTTTGTAGCATATAGTATGTACTTTTAGGGCAACTTGGCTGTAGTTGAACTACCTTAAATTATGAATAACTTGTGGTTTGGCAAGCAAAGTTTACAAAATAGCAAACTGCTAACGTCCCTTACTCTTTTTTAGCGGCCGAGGGATAAAAGAGACTCGAGTTATTACTGGGAGATTGAAGCTACTGAGGTCATGTTGCAGTGCAGGATCGGCTCTGGCTCGTTTGGGACTGTATACAAAGGGAAGTGGCATGGTAAGCATCAGTTTAAGGCCAAGTATACTTTGGTTTTGACATGAACGCTTAGCTTATGCGCACAGTTGAACACTCAGCCTTTCAAAGTATACTCTTACGACTGTATGTGCATATACAGGCAGTTGGCACATGCATGCTACGACTGCTATGAGATACTGAACTATATTTTTCAGGAGTTTAGATCAATAAAGATGTCTTTATAGTCCTTCAGACTTGAGTTATACAAATGCTATACAAATGTATCTCCTGACCTCCTCACACACGCGCTCTTAAAGTGCACATCCACTGTTGTTGATCCATCAACATCTCCTGTTATTTACCATGTATACATCATCTTTTGCACTTCGTGGAAGCAGTGGCTCAACTGTGAGTGTTGCCACCTTGTGCATGTGCATATTGCATGTTTAAAGTGTGCACATTTAGAAAAATCGTGCCGCACGTGTTCATTGCTCGAGCTCTCTTCTGATGATGAAATTCGCATCACGCAAATTGTACGCAGATGCCTAGTGTTCGCATCTAACCGAAATGTTTTAGGCTTAACCTTGCAGACTGCAGTTTAGTTCTGCTTCAGTATAATCTGTTATCTAGCAGTCACTGATGTTGCACTAGTGTTTTGCAATTGATAGGTTATGACTCGTAAACTTACACTAAGATATGTTGTAGGTGACGTGGCTGTGAAGATATTAAAAGTCACCAACCCGACGCCAGAGCAGTTTCAGGCCTTCCGCAATGAGGTGGCAGTTCTAAGGTGAGGCTTTAATATCCATAGTTAACGGATCTCTCACCCCAGTTTGTAAGATATACTTTTTTAGTACAGTATACTTAAGACTTATTCTTAAATTTGAAGATATGGGAATCCAGAACTTGCATAAGAGCATACAGTGTCACAATGCACACTGAGGCCAGAAACATACATACATACACGAAAATGAATGCAAATGCTTGGACAACGACAGTTTAATTAACCTCATCAGCAGTATTCTCTTTAAATTGTTGCTTTGTCATGACAGTAGTTGACCTGAAAGAGACAACTGAGGGGCAAATTCACTAAACAGTTGTGCTAAAACCTGCATCTTATTCACTAACCACCCGCAATCTAGTATAACCAGGCGCAATCAGATTGTGTCTGGAGTATTTAAATTAACTCATTGTCATTCTTTTCCATGCAAACACGCCTCCTTTCAGTGTAAATTAGGTACTTTATAGATTGAACTTCATTCACAAAAAAGCCCTGGTGTGATTTATATCGTGCCACTAGTGCCATCAGGCGGTAAAAATAATTTTATTTAAAAAAGATGTTTGTGTACATTTTCTATAGATCATATCAGCGGTAATGAATTAAATAGTGATCAAATGATATTGAAGAGCGATATAACCTAGCATATGTCCAGATGTAGTCAAGCGCACTTTCAGCAGGTTAAAAAGATGATTTGTGTGTCTGGATCACAGTAGTGTCAGATCACGGTGGTCTGCTGCATATATATAGGCTCCACTATATTGCGCTCAGAATTGGCCTGCAAGATGAGAATTGTGCTGTAAAAACTGCATTCAGCACAGATTTTGTGGGCATGTTTGTGCCATTACCTGATCTGCATAATTCCTTTAGTGAATCAGGTGCAAAATATGCGCAGACAGCATGTGTAAATACACTGCTTTTATCAGGCGCAATTCATTTTTAGCGATTTCTCCCCTGACTGTAGAAGAAGACAGTTTCCGCTTCTGCACTCTGTGCTGCCTCTTGTGGCAACATTGAGAATGCAACGTGTACTTGCGTTTCATATTGAATTGGGTTCTGACACATTTCGGAACTCACTGACGCACAAAATTGTGCTTGTGTAGCGAGAAGCACATACTTGCATAGAGTATGTTTCAGGCCTAAGCTGTGCTATATATGCAGCAAGTTTGTATTTGATGCATTTGCATTGTGTCCTCTTGGCTTCTTGCTGGCAATAGAAAAACCCGACATGTCAACATCCTGTTGTTCATGGGCTACATGACAAAAGACAATCTGGCCATTGTGACGCAGTGGTGTGAAGGCAGCAGTCTCTACAAACACCTTCACGTTCAGGAGACAAACTTCCAGATGACTCAACTGATTGATATCGCCAGACAGACAGCTCAGGGCATGGAGTGAGTCAATGCATCACAAATCCTGGGATTCATGGATTATTCTGCTGTAAATGTGCATGACTTTATCCTTTGTCACAAAAACATTTTGCATGTTGTATTCCCTCTTTCAGCTATCTACATGCAAAGAGTATCATCCACCGGGACATGAAATCAAACAGTATCCTCATGAGACATCTCATTTACTTGAATTGAGGTCTGAAGGCAAAGTCGACAGTTTTAGCAGTTTTGCTGTAGTTGCACAGTTATTCACGAACTGTCTGAAGCACAAAAAGCCAAGAGCTTTCAGATATCACAAGCTCCTAACTAATTGGCTTATTTTAGCAGTCTGCTGTGAAACAAAGTCATGTTTACCAAGGTGCTACAATGAGCGCCTCTGAAGACACTGGATTTGAAAAAAAGGTTTGCAATTTTTGTGACCTATAAACATATTTGAAAGATGTTGAAGAGATTTTAGTAGCAAAGCAAACGGGATATCGAGCACAACTGTATATTCTGGTTTGCGTTCAGTGTTAACTTGAAATGAAATATGATTAAATAATCAGTTTTTTTTTATTTTTGGATGGATTCTGACCAGGAATCTACACTACTTGTGTAAGTCTATTATTGTATAATGATCAAATTCATAGTAGCCCACGTGGTTGGCCAAACGAATTGTGGTTGGCCACTTTACATGTCAGTCAAATGGTCTTTTCCTGTTTAACCCCTTAAAATCTGCAGACCTATCAGCAGGGCAAGTAGTGTGTAAATAAATTTACACCAAAATGTAAAAGTCCCCCAATATGTAAGTAGTCATATGTGGAACCATTTGCAAGCTTAGAATCTAGAACTTTTCACAGAACTCCATCTCCATATTTGCATTTATGCTACATAAAATAACAAGATGAGACCTGAAAACTGCCGTGTTACAAAGCTTCTCGTCCACTCGGAGGCCGAGATATTGAATGGAACAGTGGTGAAGATGTGTGGGATCACAAAATAGACAATGTCTATGGGCGAGCACCTGGCGAGTGATCAGCTGCGTTAGAGCGTCACCTGCATTTCACATCTGTATATTGTGATGAAAAGAGGAAAAACTATTTTTCTAGTATTTGCTTCCATCTAGTGGAATGAATTTACACTTTTAGCACAGAAAAAGAGCAAACAGAACCTGAATTACATGCTTAAAAATTTATGTTCATCATATGATTGCAAACATATACAATATTTTTTTATGAATTATTGGAACTTTTTTTTTTTATTATTCAGATGGTCTTCTGTAAAATAAGACCAATATTTTGCAATTATTCCACAGGATGTGTTTAAGGTGAGCCTTTAAATTTGGGTGTGTAAAAATTGCAGGCAGCAGCCAAAACTTGCAGCAGAGCTGAAGGGGCTAAGTGGGCTTTGACCTTAACTCAAGCACAGACATCTTCTTACATGAAGGCTTGACAGTGAAGATCGGAGATTTTGGACTGGCCACAGTGAAGGCGAGGTGGAGTGGATCTCAACAGGTGGAGCAGCCCTCAGGATCGATTCTCTGGATGGTCAGCATCTAAACATCTCACATTTGACCTGTTTCATCTCATTTGGACTTAGCATCAGTCACTTAGCTTCACCCATGTTTGTGCTTGTCACCTATCAGTCTCCTGAGGTGATCCGAATGCAGGACAACAATCCCTACAGTTTCCAGTCAGACGTTTATTCATACGGCATTGTGCTGTTTGAACTGATGACCGGAGAGCTGCCCTACTCGCAGATCGCCAACCGAGATCAGGTGACACGTGTGAGAAATAAACACACACACACACTTGAAAAAAAAGTTGTACTTTAATATTCAATAACTATTAAATCTGAGGCATAGCAACAATATAACTGACATTTAGAAATTTCTCAAATTGTTTCTAAGGGGATGGACTAACCTGTTATTTTCCCAGATTAAATGTGCAAAATATGAATGAATTTGATAGTATGTCACTAGTGAAGACCCAGTTACTCATGTTTAATGAGTGTACAGTTGCACTATTTTTATGAGTAATGAATCGGAAGAGGCAGTCATTAAAGTGCTTGAAATGTATTGTGTGTGTGTGTGTGTGTGTGCGCGTGCGCTGCAGAGTCTCACCACTAAATTTAGATGTGTAAACTAATCTGGACTCTAGAGTCTTCAGACTATGCAGTGGGATGAACCCCTGCCCTGTGTGTGTGTGTGTGTGTGTGTGTGTGTGTGTGTGTGTGTGTGTGTTCATACGTGTCGGCAGTGATGTATTCTTTTTTGACCCCCTAGAACAAAGGCCACATTTAAATAAGAAAATATATTTTGCCTAAAGACAATAAAGCCTCTTTGGGTGATTCTCATGATGTATACGTACAATTGTAAATTACAAATGTACATAATTTAAATAATGTCTTTTTTTTCCTGCATTGCAGTAATGAGAATTTGGGGAGAAAATGCATTTAATTGACATGGAAATAATCTCAAAATGCAAAAAAAAAAAAAAAAAAATCTTCACAATTCCTTAAATAGGCTTTGTTTCTTCATGTGAAATATATTGTATTGTGTGTGTTTATTTTCCTCTTTGATTTTAGTGTGAAATGTGATCTGGACTTTTCAGCCAGTATTGTTTATTTGAGAGTATAAGAAAGTCTCTGAAACCATCATCAGCCTGTGAGCAAATTAAAAGTGAATATTGTGAAAATTAAAAAGTGAAAATTGATTTATAGATATGTATAATTCATATCCTGCACATAATTAAATGTCGAAAGGGCTTGCAATAATATGAATGATAGATATTTATAATTCAACAAAATTTTCTCTAATTAAAATGCTAATTCTTAAGATCAGCAATGGAATTGCTAGTGAAAATGCTTATTTTTTATAATAAAAAATGACCTCATTACTCACGAAAATGCATTCTTGTTTTCAAAATTACAATTTTGATTAACAATTTTCCATAATGATTTATCATTCTCTCCCGTTCAAAACACAATTACAGATATCTATAATTAATTTATATTTGAAATTCACTTGTGGCATTTTTTTTAATTTGACATATATTTAAAGTTATATTGAATATTAACAATATAATGGAGATAATTTTGCTGACGATATAAAAATGACCAATATCGTGAATATCGTGGTGATTTTAATGTGCTTTTATTTGACCAATAAATTTAATAAAGAGTGCATAAGTAAACTAATTTCACAATCCTTCAGGGCTGCACAATTAATCAAAATAACATCAAAATGGCGAGTTGGTCATATGTGATTATTAATCCTCAAAAGGCTGTGATTTAAAGACAGATAAACATGGTCTGTGTGTGATTCAGAACAAACTATTGAAGTGCTGAACTGTGTGCACGCACATGGCAGAGCTCTCAGACTCGGATCAGTTCATGTGCATTGTGAAATCAAAGTAATGCACGTTCAAGCATTCACGCAATTCCAAACATTAGTAACAGTTACAAATTATTATACAAATCTACAAACACTGCACAGAATAACAGAAAAGAAGGAAATTACAGCATTTCAGGAAACAAGGAATATTGGAAACTGTCAAATACACATCGCCTTTTCGGTGTCAAAATAAAAGCCCCAGATGAAGATGAAGTAAATATGACAGCCCTTTCGGTGTCAAAATAAAAGCCCCAGGTGAAGATGAAGTAAATATGACAGCACTTTCTGTGTCAAAATAAAAGCCCCAGGTGAAGATGAAGTAAATATGACAGCCCTTTCGGTGTCAAAATAAAAGCCCCAGATGAAGATGAAGTAAACAGGACAGAAATATATTACTTTTGTATAACACAAATCTAATAATCAGATTAATAATGATAATTCAGCATTATATTATAATAATCAACCTGACGTGTCCCAGTAATAGTTTAGTATTATGCAACGTTCAACTGGGGTTTCAAAAATAAGTCAGTGAAGTAGCTTTGCACAGTAAAAACATTTAAAGGTAAATAATGCTTTTCATTAATCTACATGGATTATTGTGTGTGAAATATAAATATAAAAAATTATTGAATTTCATTCTCCCTTGCGTTTATTTCATGAAAAACGAATTATTAGATTTGGATGAAATGATGGTTCTGCTGATAAAAAAACAAACAAAAACACTTTTGAGCCATTTCAGAGCAAATAAATAATTATCGAGAAGTATATTGAATATCGTCAATAGGCTGAAAAATATTGAAATATAATTTAAGACATATCGCCCAGCCCTACTTTAAAAGTGATTTTAACTAGTAAGAAAGACTTTTAAGATATCTTTAACTACTCTTCAATTTATTAATATCTGAAATCTTTTTCCAGATGTCTGAAAAACCAAATCTAACATGTTTAGAGACAGAGTACAGAGATAAAAATTTAGCATTTTTTTACTAGTTGTAATTCATTTGTTGATATTAGGAAAGGACTTTTGCTCTAGAAACAATCAAATTCTTAATAAAAAAAAAAAAACTAAAAAAATTGTTGGACAAAATGAATTGTATCTATAATTGCATTTTAAACAGGAGTGAATGACAGATCACTGTAAAATTCCACTAGTGAAAATGCAGTTACAGCAGGGGTGGACAATTATTTTGGTAAAGGGGCCACAGCGGGCTTTAAGTAGTGCATAGGGGGCCACATTGTAGCTACTCCTTTTGAGATACAATGTTCTGCAATGATTTGGTGCTTGTTTCTTTTAAGCCTAGAAATAGTTGTGTACTCAATTTTCTGAAGTGTATATGTGACGGATGGGACTATTCTGCAATTACCTTAAGTATTGTATTGCTCTACAAATGTAGATCATTTTCTATCAGGCATTAAAAAAAATGAATAAAGGCTGAGCATAATTATAAATAATTTATTTTACCATCTTTATTTCCCTGGTAATTTATTACTCAATTTAACACTCTCTATATCAGGGGTCTGTTTTACTAAAAAAAAAAAAAAAATCTAAAATTTTAGAACTTTTAATGTTTGTTGCAAAATAAGCCAGTTTACTTATTTTATTCTCAAAACATTACCCATTTACGTGCTAAAAAGGTCATGATGAGGGTCTTGTCAATGGTTTGGCTTTCCATTCAGCACACAACTGAATAACACAGGCAGGACACAGACTATGATAAATTACAATTACTGTAAGGCAGGACCGTAGATTCCGGGGGAGGGGGAGGCAACCCCCCCCCCCCCAAGTATTTATACCGTGATCAATGGAAACATGTGAATTCTTCATGCTGCAACCCCCCCCAATGTTCAAGCCAAATCTACGCCCTAGCTGCAAGAGTTAGATTAACATTTATTTTTAACATTTATTTTTATTTCGAAAATAAAAAATACATATTCGTCTGTCGCTTGCTTTTGCTTGAGTGTCAGTGATTACCCCTCCGCGTGTCAGTGATACTGAGATCTGTTTATATTTTATTAAAGTTCATCACTGAGAAGATTTGCTCACAAACTTAGCAGCACCAAACAGTATACTGCCAACACTCCCGATTTTACCAGGTTTCTCCCGATTTTCCACCCCTCCTCCCGCTGTACTCCTGATTTACAATTTCTCCTGATAAACTCCCGATTTTCTGCATCCACACTTCGCTCATATGGGATCATCCCATATTTAAATATGAAATTATGCGTCCTGTATCAAATCAGTACAGGACGTGATTTGTCCCGTAAACTGGTCAGATGGCGTCATGGCGAAATAGTTCCAGATCGTTAATTTAATTATATAAGTTGGAAATGTTTTATATGTTGGGTAAGGGGTTGTCTGAAAAGTCCACACATTGTGCTAAAACTATGCTATGGATTTTTTTTTTATTGAAAAACAGAAGGTTCAATATAAATATTCAATAAGAAATTACACAGATCCAACAATGTATGAATACAATCACTAAAGACAAGAAATACAGGTGAAGGAAAAAAAAAATGATAATAAAATGAACTAAATATATATATATAAAAAAAAAACAACAACATATAAACCAACACAGATGTATACATAAGCTAAATATTTGTATGAGTCATGGGTCAGAAAAGTTCCCAGCATAAATGAAAGGATATACGCTTTTTATTATTAATAACTCAAAAAGCATTTATTGCTAAAACTGTGAAGGATGTGGTAAGGGACCATATGAATACAGGGTCAATTTCTTGGTATTATTCATCTTCAATGTAGTATTACTGACCGGTACTGTCACTCCCTATACACATATTATGCAGTCTGTGTGGTTCACCTACTACCTGGGGGGACACCAAAAACTCCACAATACGGCTGCCGTTCCTCTTCCATCCATCTTTTAAATTTGCTCAAGTATAAATCTCTAATTGGGGGAGTTGCATCTCTTATCTAGCAACCTTAAACATGTTAAATGCTAGTGGAGGCGTGTTAGGTCCCAATGCAAAATAACTCAAATATCCAATGAAAACACTTTTTAGAATAAATGAGCCGCAGGCCAGATTAAACCATGTGGAGGGCCGTATCCGGCTTGCGGGCCAAAAATTGCCTATGTGTGAGTTACAGTAATTAGAAATTACAGCTTTTAGTAGTTGCAATTCCATTTTTTGATATCAAGAATTAGTATTTCCATGAGTAATGAAGTCATATTTAATATCTAGTGCAAACCTGATTACTGAGATCAAAAATGTACATTTTCACCTGTAGCAATTCCTTTGCTGATCTCAAGAATTATCATTTTAACTAGTAAAAATTGAATTATAGATATATGTAATTCATATCTTGCAGGATTAAATGTCGAAAGGGCCTGCGATTGTCCTACAAATAAGAGACATTAGTACTTCATATCTGCTGTGTTATCATCAGTAGCAAAGAATATGAATGTGTATATTTCTAAAAATCTCCTGTGGTTTCTCAAGTTCTGTGTTGTTGTGTGCAGATAATTTTCATGGTAGGTCGGGGGTATCTGTCTCCAGATCTCAGTAAGCTTTATAAGAGCTGTCCTAAAGCTATGAAGAGACTGGTGGCTGACTGCATCAACAAGACCAAAGACGAGAGGCCCCTTTTCCCACAGGTACATCTGTTTGCCTTTGACATATGACGTAACTGGACATACATGACATGAAATCAATGAGCAAATAATACAGAGGTCAACAAACATCCATTGTTGATGTTAAGGTAACACTTTGCTAGGACACCTGTGTGAACTTGAGAAAAACCGACTTCATAAACCCACAAAAAATCACTAGGGATCGTTGCATAAATGGATCAGAAAAGTCAAGTTATGTGATGATTTATTTGTGGATGACTAGGGCTGAAACATTTAGTCGACGTTATCGATAAAAAAATAAAACGTTGTCGACAAAAAAATTATTTATCGGATAGTAGTTTGATGTAATTTAACATAACATGAGATCATACGAAACTAATGATTGCGCGCGAGAAGAGCACCGACTGCAGCTTGCGTCTGATTGAGAAGAGGAAGAAGAGACAGCTCACAGTCTAGACGCACTCCAAACTTTCCAAACAGCTTAAGGTGATGTAGTAGTATAAGTACATATAAAATAAATAAATACAGAAGCACTCTAGTGGAATAAAGTGAAGCCGGAGCTGCCATTCCACTTAAGCAAAACTTGCATGTTGAGCGTCTTTAAGGAAACACCCCGGCATTATATCTTTAATGCATCCTTTATTAAACTTCATATAATAAGGAAACGGGTCATGTAAATAAGTACAAACTCTGAACCTGGCATTTCTCTGTGCGTTCAGAGCCGCTTCTGTGAGTCACGTGAGGTGTCCTGATCTAAGGGGGAGAGATTGAAACTGCACCCGGCTGATGGACACTCTCTCACAGAGATGCTCATCCCTCACATGCACTTGCTGCAGCGAGATTGTAACGTGATGGTTCGCCACGTAGTGAATCATAATACATATGTGTTGCAGTGTGTATCTTATCGTGAAGAAAACGCAGCTCTATTAAGAAGAGAGAGTTCAGAATGGATTGAATTTAACAAAAAGGTGAGAGGGTAGTCTTCGCCCCATTATACACCGCTACAAAATACGTTTTTGATGTGTTGTTGTTTTGGCTTGTTTTCCATTATAAATATCTAAAACTTCTTTAAAACAACATACATTTACTTTAGCGCCTATACTGCAGAAGAAGAATTTTATCGGAGAATGTTGAATATAATATAAAATATTTTAAAATAACTAAAATTCCTTAAAACAACATATATTCACCTGAGAAGCAGCATATAAGATATTTAGACTTGCTTTTAGAGAATAGATCTTGAATATAAATATATTTTGTCTTTACTGCACTCGCAGAAGTAGAACCAAGTGAAAAAATACACTTATATACAAAATACACTTATATTTAAGATACAACCTCTTAAAGCAAGTCTAAATATCTTATATGTTGCTTCTCAAGTAAATGTATCTTGTTTTAAGGATTGTTTTAAATATTTTTTAATGGAAATCAAGACAAAAACTCTTGATAACAATAGAATTTTTTTGCAGTGAATTTTTTACTGAGTTAAACTTATTAAAAGTATTTTTTTCCCTTTAATTCAGTGAATGTCATTTAGAGGTATTTTTAAAAGATGATTTTGTCCTCTTTATTGTTAATAAGCACGTTTAATACAACCTTTTAAGTCGGGGCACAAGCTGAATAATCGGTTAAGAGCTAATGATTAATCGTTGCAATAATCACCGAATAGTCGAATAATCGTTCTAATAATCATTAGATTAATCGATTATCAAAATTATTATTTGTTGCAGCCCTACAGATGACACTTGCTTTGATATTGTGTTATCGATGAAATGAAATTCATACATTTTTGTGTCTTAAAAATGTCCACATCATTTTTGGGAAATTATGTGAAATTGTCCTCGTTATTTAACCCCACTAAAAATCAATAAATAAAAAAAATAATAATAAGTATATTTTGCATTAAGGAAATAAAGCCTACATTTAAGACCATTAAGATGTTTTGCATTGTGACAGAATTTTCAGGACACTTAAACACATTTTACCTCCCGGTTCTCGGTACTGTATCTTACCTTTTCTGGACGTTTTACCTTTACTATTCCTATTGTTTCTTATGATGATTGTCATTACCGTAACGCCGTAATTTTTTACTGTATTACAGTAGAAAAGATGCAGTAGTACAGGTAATTTTTAAAATTCAAATCAGTGAAAATTAAAGACAGCACCAAGGCAATACTAGTAAGATGTAAACTGTATACTCCAGAATATAAGACATTCGACTTTTATTCCGAGAGAGGCCTCTTTTTTTTTGGCATCATCTGAAAAGTCCTGCAACTTATAGTCCAAAGCAACTTACAGTTTATTCGTAATTGATGACGGCCGGTGAAACATACACACATACACACACCAAAACACATATGATACACACAAACATGAAAACAGCAGTCATAGAGACGGTAGCATTTTAAAGTAGCCCATACTGAGTATTATTCCTTTACAAAGTACTTTATCCAAATATTCTGTCCCATCATAACATTATTGTTCAACAAACTCTAGACCGTTGTCAAACGCAACTCCTCACATGTTCACTAAATGATGTTTCATCACACTCGTAGTAAAAATATTCAGTCAGTGAACAGGATGAATTAATTGCAAATATCAGAAATAACCACGATCGACAGTCGTTAAAGTTAATGAATGAATAGAACAGAACAAGCGTATTGTTTACTCACAGACTAAAAGCTGTTTATAAGTATGTGGCATAGAATTACACATTATAAACAGATGTGGTTTATTTGTTGTGTTTTTTCATGAAACATAAACAGAATATGAAAAACTGTTCACACAATTACTTAAATCAAATACTCCTGATAAAAACAAGGCCAAATACAGCGTGATGCGATGTTTGGATCTTGAGGTAGCTTAATCTTCATGGAGCGCGTCTTGACATGATGCTGGGCAGCTGCTCCCGGGTCCTGATGCCTACTGCATGCAACCTCTGTCAGAGTGACCACAGGCCAAAGTATACTTCAGTTGTCCATGATGCTCATCGCTCTGCACACAGTTGCGTGACACAAATTTCGTCATCAGCACAGTCCTCGCCTGTGCGCATAGTCATTGCATGCTCCTGTCATCACTAAGAGAATATCACAAAACAGTCGCAGTGCTCACGCATCAAACGCAATCATATTCGCTGGAACTGGCGAAACTGGATATGCACATAGAATGATGTTAAAATTCATAACACCCAGACTGTGTAAAGGTATGTCATAATTAATATTACACACTGTGGGCCTGGGTAGCTCAGTGGTAAAATACGCTGGCTACCACCCCTGGAGTTCGCTAGTTCGAATCCCAGGGCGTGCTGAGTGACTCCAGCCAGGTCTCCTAAGCAACCAAATTGGCCCTGTTGCTAGGGAGGGTAGAGTCACATGGGGTAACCTCCTCGTGGTCGCTATAATGTGGTTTGTTCTCGGTGGGGCGCATGGTGAATTGAGCGTGGTTGCCGCGGTGGATGGCGTGAAGCCTCCACATGCGCTATGTCTCCGTGGCAACGCGCTCAACAAGCCACGTGATAAGATGCGCGAATTGACTGTTTCAGACGCGGAGGCAACTGGGATTAGTCCTCTGCTACCTGGACTGAGGCGAATCACTATGTGACCACGAGGACTTAGAGTACATTGGGAATTGGGCATTCCAAATTGGGAGAAAAAGGGGAAAAATCCCCCCCCAAAAATAAATAAATAAATATTACACACTGTAATGTCACACATCAGACTCGCCGGCGACAGAGATGAATCGTGGATAAAATCTAATTAAATGTCTGTGAAATCATATTTGGCAATATTTGTGCTGATCTTCAGACCTGTATACACTTGTCCGGGGACTTGGCATGAATCAAAAGCATTTAATTTTTTTCCTTGATATTGTTTCTCAGATGTTTTTTCATTCACTGCCATTGCTTCCTCCTGCTGATGGTTACAAACATGGCAGCTGCGAGGAAGACGTGATGTCACTGAAACAGTCAATATAATGATGCGACTTATCTGTTTTAGTTTTTTCTCTCTACAATACGATTTTAACCAGGTGTGACTTATGTTCAGGTACAGCTTTATTTCCAGAATATACAGTAAAATACTTACAATTTAAAAGGCTCATGACATGCCTTTTTAAAATGTTCCTTGAGGTTCTTCCAAAAAAAAAAAGTCATATATTTGTAAAATATGAGCATTTTTCACCCTCATTCTGACTGTCAGAAACACTCAGTTTTGGTGCTGCTTCTCCTTTAAGACTTGACAGTACACGCACACTGTTCTGATTGGCTCTCTTCTCTAGACTGACCTGTCATCTCACTGCTACTGTGCTACGGAAGTGATAATGTAAAGTGGGTGTTGATGTGTTGTTGTGGTGTTCAGATGCAAATGTCTACCACAGTGTCACATTGCAATAACTAAGTTTCCATCCGCTTTTTGATCTGTTTTGTTATCGACAAAGCGAAAATGCGTAAAAAAAAAATGTTTGCGAAAATTGTTGTCTCCTGCTCGAGTCCATTCAAATGGCATTTTACCGATAAAATGGTGCACGTCATGAAATCACTCTTGAAAAAAAAAACCACTTTGTCGCACAAGTTTTGTTATGAAAAGAAATCGACTCTTTAGCCGTTTCCATACAGAATTTTGAGTATATCGCAAAGTGTGTACTAGGGATGTGCCTGAAGCTGAATACCTTATTCGGAAAGGCACGAATAATGAACGAATAACGGATTCATCTGAAAAATATACAAAATATTTGTATGACTGATTATCCAAGAAGCACAATGATAGAGCAACATTTTAAATAAACATATCCAAAATTACAACAAATTTATGAATCTGTGCATTATATCAAAATTGTAAACCTTATGAATGAAAATGCGCATGTTGTGATTTCAGATCAGATGGGAGCAGTCTCGACTCCATTTGCGCTCTCTGTTAATTGTGCGCGTCTGGAGCTTATCAAGTGTAACAATAATAAAGATACGACATCATATACACATTCCACTTCTTGAAATGTTTATGTTAATGTATCACACGATTCACGCGTGATTCCCATGTATTTATTTATAGCCTAAACCTGAGCGCGATGTTAAATTCCTGACCTGAAGAGAAGATTTCACGTCGGAGCTTGTCTATCTGTCTATTAAAGTGGACCACATTTTTATCCACATCAGTGAATAAGATTTTCTTTTGGTTAAGACTTTAAAAAGTTAAAATGCTCCATAATGGATTCATCTATTAGGAATATTCCTGTTTATGTAAAACGAAGAAACTCTTTTTTTCCTTCTTCTTCTTTAAACTGTGCTAAATTTGAAAATGTTAAGTGTTCTTGAACTCTGGTAAGGCACTATATAAATGTAACATTATTATTATTATTATTATTATTTAACTAAATAATGGTGTCCTATCGTAAAAATTCCTGATAGACTTATGGGACTTTCACCTGTTTGTAGGCTATATTGATTTTATTTTCATTTATTTTAGTGTTTGAATTTGTATTTATTATTCTCTGCAAAATGTGTGCTTGACATTTCACATTTTGCTTGACAACTGCTGCCTCCAGAATAATGTTGTAATTAGGGCTGTCAATCGGTTAACATTTTTAATCGAATTAATTACATGGTATGCTGATTAAATAATCGAATTAATCGCAATTGATCGCATATATAACTATTTGCTAATATATTAAATATGATTAAATACTTATAGTTATATTTAAATCATTTAAATAAAATATATATTATAAAAAATAATAATATAGATAATTAAAATGCATTACATCATTGTGGCACCAAGTAAAGCATTAAAAAAGATGGTAACACTTTACAATAAGGTTCCATTTGTTAACATTAGTTAACATTAGTTAACATGAACTAACAATGAACAATACTTTTACAGCTTTTATTAATCTTTGTTAATTTCAACATACTAATATTTTTCAAATCAAATATTGATTGCATTATGAACTAACATGAACTTACAATCAACAATTGTATTTTTATGTACTAATATTAACAAAGATTCATAAATGCTGTAAACAATATACTGTTAATTGTTTGTTCATGCATTTACTAATATTAACGAATAAAACCTTATTAAGTGTTACAAAAAAGACAATTCAAAAAGTGGCTTTAGTATGCAATATACAGTATGTTTATTTCCATATTATTGAACTTATGTTATCTGCCTATCATTGGCCTACAGCTCACAGCAATCTATTTTGCAACTGACTTAGTCCAAGATAGATTTATTATCAGGGCTTTTCTAAGGACACGTCAATGCACACCTGCGTCAGATGCTTTTGGAGCATCTCGTTTGCGTTGCATCATAAATATACAGTTTTTAGGTTGCTGTGTCAAGTTAAACAACTTGGAAAAACACATCTTGAGATCCCTGCGTTGGTATTTGCGCTCCATCAAGCTGTGTCTTGAACGCAAGAACGTGTTCACATCTTGTTTTGTCTGCTGTCGGTGAGTGTGGTTTGTTCTCTGTATAACAGCTGGAGTTTCGCTTACTGCCCCCTGGAAAAAACAGGTGGTACTTCAAGCTTGAATTTCTCAGATGGAAGGAATATTCCTTATCAAGTTCCGGGGGCATGATTACTTGCATTATTTTATTTTTTTACGTGTTATTTTTTTATATAATTAATTGCACTGTATTCACGTGTTAAATCGACAGCCCTAGTTGTTATGCATGCACAGACAAATGAAAATCCTGTTTCATGCAGATATTAATATCTGAAATTCCAGGAGAAATCACAACATATTCCACAGTTAATGTAGCCTACAAATTCAGCTTCATCCGGTAAGAAAAAAAGAATAAAAGAATATTTTTTAAAATAGTAATTGTATAATAATAATAATAATAATAGTTATTATTATTATTATTATTAGGCTATTATTATTAAAATGCATATACAAGGCATATTTTATTAATAGAAACTATAAATGTAAGAGTAACACTTAAAAATGGGCGTTTCATTTAGTTTTGACGCACTTCCGGTTTAAGCCCTGCCCACACCCGACTCTATCCAAATACAGAGACTGATACAGATAATTTTGTCAGATAATGAGATACAGATAATGGCTTCGCTGCACACCCCTAGTGTGTACCTTTTGCCTCCCAGATGTCCCCACATTTGTGTGCAATGGAGAGATTGAGACAGTGTATTGAAATTGGCCAGTTTACGGTTTAATTTCACATAATTGCAATAGTAGGAAATATCAAAAGATGACATCGAAATGGAGCTTGTCTGTATCTGGGATTATTAGAAGAAATTGACTGAAATACCAGGCAAAATTTCAACAGAACTGGTGGCATTAGTGCACATGTAATCCTGTATTACACTCTTGAATTAAAAATACGGAAAGCCCGTTAACATTATGTAATTTCATTAGTCCCTGCAGAAAATATTTTGTGTAACACGGGGCTGCAGTGTCCGAACAACACACAAACTTTATCACTCCTTCACTCCGCTCAAATCACAAAACGTTTTCTGACCAACAGAAAACACGCTAATTTTTTTTTTCTTTTGCATGTGCAAATAAACACGATGGCATGAAATGCAAAGACAAACATGCATTAGTCCATACGGAAATGCCAGCATTATCTGCTTTTTTTTTTTTTTCAAAGAGATGTTGGAATTTACATTAAAACACTGTCCACCACTTTAAAAAAAAAAATCATCATAATAGGGTGAGTCCATCTCAAGTTGTCCAGTACAGGCTGCTTGACCATTTTTAATTTTCCTAATTTTTTATTGAGTGATTACCTCTATGTATTGGTATTGCAAAACCACCAGTTTTTTATTTTTATTTTACTTGGTTTAATCACGACGGCCATCTTTGTTTCATGGCACACGACACATTTCGGTTATACAACTGTTTACAGAAACCTCAGTATCTCAGCTCAGGATGGTCCTAGCTCCTTGGAACAAAAACTGATCTCTAGAGCACATTACAAGGTACATGGACATATGAACATTTTGCACAATTTTATTCTTTTAGACTTAGAACTTAAGTCCTAATTTAATGCTCAAGATTGCTCAAAGTTCCACTTTTAGGGGAATTTAATGGGAATGGTTCGAGTCTCAGTCTTAATTCTTTTTAGGGGGTATCTAGGTAAGTATAGTGTGCATGCAGAACATTTCAGGTTTTTTTATGGGGGCGAGAAAGTGCAATTTTTAAAAATCCCCTCACTTTCGGGTTGATTATCTCTGGTGGGGGACTAGAAAGGAACCTGAAATTTTCACAGAGTTTGAGATTCCACTGGTTACAGAGCTAGGGCTAGTAGAAATCTGGGGGAAAGCCTACTTTCATGCATTTTGAGAAATGAACAATATGTAATAAAAGCATAACAAATAACAAAAATGAACAAATGCTCTTTTTGCAGTGTGGAGGAAGTTTTGAATTCTGAAACTTACAGTATGTTTTTATAGTATAATGACCTCTTATATGTTAAAAGATCAAGGAAAATTTGATTCCTCATGTCACGACCCTTTTAAATAATATTTAAAAAATTCACTGTGCCGTAATAAGAATATCATTATGTCCATCTTTTTGAATTGGGGGTAAAATGTGCCCAACTGTCATGAAAATGTCACAATGTAAAAAATCTTTGTGGCCCTAAAAAAATTATTTGTTTCTTCTGAATTTGAGAGTAAAATAGGACCAGGACATTTTCTTGACAGGTTTCATAAGAATCACTTTTTTCTTTCTCTATGACATCAGAGGCTGTAAAAATGTGTTTATTTTTTTATTATTTTTTTTTCTCAGCAGGCTTCTCACAGTTACAGTTAGACTGACCTGTTTCACTGTCCTGTCTCTCTGTCTCTGCTGTATTTTTGTGTAGATTCTGTCCTCGATAGAGCTGCTGCAGCGCTCACTGCCCAAAATCAACCGCAGCGCATCCGAGCCGTCACTGCACCGAGTGTCACACAGCGAGGACATCACCTCCTGCACGCTCACGTCCATGAAGCTGCCCGTCTTCTAGTGTTGCTATACAGAGCTGGTGACTGTAAGTCACACAGCAGAAGATAAAGGGATCTCATGAGTTGTTAACAGAATGAGATTCATCTATCCTTTACGATGTTCTCACAATGAAGATGTTTTTCACGCACAGACTGAGTGGATGTGTTTGACAAATGCACTTTGACAATGAGTTTTTAGGAATCATTTGCTACAAATAATCAATTCCTTCCAATTATCTGAAACATGAGTGTCAGAAAAGATGTTGCCTTGAATGCATGAGGCACAAAGGTGTTTATATCATAAAACAATATAAAAGAACTTGATGAATTAGTCAGTATTCAGCCACCATTAAACACTTTTCAGTAGTAAGATGAGGCTTAGCTTTAAGTTCAAGATTTATTTAGTGATGTCAGCTATTCCTTTGAAAGTTTAATTAAAGATTCAAAGCAAAAACTGTTAATCAATTATTTTAATAAAATTAAGTTAAACACATTTTCTGTCATTCTTGCAAATTGTTCACAGATTGTTGCATTGGGTCTGTTTCTAATGCTTTCTTTAATGATCAGTAGGGATGGGAATTGATTTCGCTTCCAACTCTGATTCTGCTTATCGATTCTGGTTCCTTAATGGCTCCATTAACAATACTTTTAGTACGTTTGAGGAGGAGATATTTCTAAATAAGTGTGATTTTTTTGGGGGGTTTACTGCCCTTAACAGATCGTTTCATATATTTTAATGAAGATATTTAATTCGTTGTTTTTTACAAAATACCCTAATTACCACAAAACTCATAATGTGTATCTGTAACCACACATTTTCATATCAACAATCATTGAGTAATTACTTTAAGTCTCACAAGCATTAAGCACACAGTTCTTGGTTCGTTTCCAATCGGACATGATGAAATTAATGACATTAACTGCAGTTCAGTAATTTTTTGATTCACTTAAATGAACCGCCTGATAAGAGCCATTAGTTTGGGAATTGGGCAACACTAGTCGATTTTCACCTCGTAGATTCTGAAGAACCGACTCATGAGGGTCATTCGTTTGGGAATCGGGCTTCGCTGGTTGCACTGTATGTTTCACACTGTAGATTCAAAAGAACGGACTCACAAGAGTCATTCGTTTCGGAATCGGGCTTCACTGGTTACATTGTATGTTTCTCACTGTAGATTCAAAAGAACTGACTATCAGAGTCATTTGTTTTGGAATCTGGCTTCACTGTATGTTTCTTGCTGTAGATTCAAATGAATTAACTCAACTCATTAGTTCGAGAATTGGGCTTCACTGGTTGCACTGTATGTTTCACACTGTAGATTCAAAAGAACGGACTCATAAGAGTCATTTGTGCTGGATTCGGACTGCACTGGTGTTGCAGTGCCGCATGAGTAGTTGCAGGAATCACTATCATGGTATCTTTGTACGTTGTCCTGTTTGCATCAGCAGAAGAATGCACATTTAAGAACTGTAGACAGAATCAAAATGAATGAAAATAATTTGGTTGCAGTATTTGAGTTTTTTGTTTATGAAACCTGTTGTGAATAAGAACTGTTTCTCAGTTCTCAACCATAATCATTACAGACTTAATGCACACGCTTCTCAGAAATGCAGAGAATTAATACTATATTATCAGTTCACAGTAATGTTGTGCAATCTTGAGCAGAAGTGATGAAACTCCAGCTGTCAAATGTAGTTGTAAGTGGTGCAGTGAGTCTTCGATGGCTGTCTGTGCTGTAAGCCTCAGTTTACTGTCATAGCTGTGCAATAGTTGGACTGTGTGTGCAATGTTTGAATTATGGTGCAACCTTAGTGTATAAACAGTCCAGACACAAACATGATGTTCTGAAATGAGTTCTGACTCTCCAGTACACAAAACGGCATGGAATTGATTTGGTCTACTTGTTTGCTTCTCGTGCTCGCATAGGAAAATTACTTGTTGAATTACTGGGATGAGTTTCTTTAATAACCAATGTGTAACTGAATTTATTGAACAAAATAAGAGTTACCCTTCCTTAATGCCGTTCAACTGCTGTAATAGTTTAGAAGTTTTCACAGTTGTTATTGTTTAGTTTCTGTTTGCATGAGAGGATCAGATGTACTGCAGGGGTGCTGGAAGGAAGGCAGACGTGCATCTGTTCTTGTACAACTGGCAATATGGAGGTAATATTAAGGGTGTGGAGTTTTAACTGTGGGAGTGAAATCCAGAGACAGCTTGGTTGCCTTCGCGCATTTATAAATAAAATCAAGGCAATGGCATGAAATTAGTTCAAGCATCATTATTAGCAGATCCTCAGGACAAATAGAAAATAACTTGGCAATTTTCTCACACATATACGTATACTGTATGATATAACACTTATGAATAGTCTATTCATACTTATATTTACTGACTGGCTCTGTAATTATAATAATAATAATTTACTGACTTGCTTTGTAACACACTTTAAAAATGTACAGCACAAATCTACTGTATGCATAACAGCCTGGCTTTCAAAATATACTATTTAAGTGCAACTTTAAAGAGGTTGTCTAGTTCTGAATCTATGTTTGTTATTTCTTTTTTCTTTTTTACTGGTAATATTATACTTTGTTTACTAAACTGCTTTTACATTTATCTCAGACTACAGTTTAAGCTCTAAAACTCATGAGGTGTTTGGTTGAAAAAGTTACAAATGCTTTATTACAACACATTTACTGAAAAGCTTAATGATGGCATATGCTTTTGATAAAGCCAGTGGGCACCTTTTAGTTCGATACACTTGAATGAGGCTATAACAGACTTCTCACCAGCTCTCATGATATGAAATATCAGTGTTTCACATCTGGAATCAAGACATACAGTAAAACTAAAGATGATTCATTTACATCTGAATCAGTGACTAAAATGAATGACAGAATTCCACCAAGAAGTAAAAGTTTGTTCAGGGACACCATTAAATCAACATTTCTCTCTTGTAGACATTTAAACCATAAGAGTTCAAATTAAACATAGGTAAATGTAAAAGGTTGTCCTGGTTAACAATATAATTTTTTTTCCCATAGAGATATATAGAATTTTAGACTTTGCAGAAATAGGAACCGTACTGTATTTTGCTATAGAGAACTTTATTGCTAGTAAAAAGGGAAGATGCAGTTACATTATTTTCACAATTTGCAATGGTGCTGTCCTAGACAAGTATTAAATAAAATGATATCATTTAACCAAGTCTGTTTTATACCACAGTGTGTTGTCATATTTAATACATGATTGCAATCATGTGAAACACTTGATAGAATGTCCAGCAATTTTGACTGTTTCATACTTTGATTTGATAGGAAATTAAGCCAATTGTGTAGACTGACCCACCGAACTGAAAATTATCATACTTATGAATAAAAAGGATTTTTACAACAAAAGTTACGTTCAACACATGCACTGGGTTATTTTCCTGCTAGATTTAATGGAATATTTTATTTAAGATAAATTATCAAATGAATTTCCTGCTGAAAGGGTGGATTGCTGTCTTCAGATAGGGAGAGAGCAGCTCTCCCAAGTGGAGGAGTTCAAGTATCTCAGGATCTTGTTCACAAGTGACAGTTGGAGCATGAGATCGTCAGGCTGATTGGTGCAGCTGGACCGTGGTGGTGAAGAAGGAGCTGAGCCTGAAGGCAAAGCTCTCAATTTACCAGTCGGTGTATGTTCCAACCCTCACCTATGGTCATGAGCTTTGTGTAGTGACTGAAAGAATAAGATCGCGAATACAAGCGGCCGAAATGAGCTTTTTTCGTAGGGTGTCAGGGCTCACCCTAAGGGATAGGGTGCAAAGCTCTGACATCCAAGAGGGGCTCAGAGTAGGACCACTGCTACTCCGTGTTGTAAGGAGCCAGTTGAGGTGGTTTAGGCATCTGATTATTACTTTGCTTAGTCTGCTGCCACCATGACCCAGTCCCAGATAAGCAGTCGAAGATGGATGGATGGATATCAAATGAATATTGAGAACATAAATTAAAATTAAAGCATAGCAGTTATGTGAATGCAGTGACCCACTGCACAAAAACATTAACAGAAAGAATTTTTTTTAAAAACATTGCATTTCTAACCAGTGGGAGTGGTGGTGGCATAGTGGGCTAAAGCACAGAACTTGTAAGCAGAATGTTGCCGGTTCGATCCCCACAGCCACCACCATTGCGTCCTTGAGCAAGACACTTAACTCCAGGTTGCTCTGGGGGTACTGTCCCTGTAATAGGTGCACTGTAAATCACTTTGGATAAAAGTGTCTGCCAAATGCATGAATGTAAATATAAGAAAGAAAAAAAAAAGTTGTGTGAGATCACTGCAGTGGCAAGGATGGATACCAAGGCCAACATTTACATCAGGAAGTGGCTGGGCTTGCCGTGTTGTCTTTCAGACATAGCATTGTTTGGAAGAAATGCCTTACAACTTCCATTAAAGTCCATCACCCTGGGTTACAAGCAGGCGAAGACCTAAGGAAATCAACAGACCAGTCAGTGAGGGCTTGCCAAGCCCAGGTCCGAGCAGGCCATACCTCAAATGCAGAGGAGGTTGTAAACAGGGCTGTTTCAATACTGAAGCAACAAGAGATTGTAGAGTGTGTAGAATAAAGGCCAACAAAGGCCATCATGCTCCTCAGATGAAGTACATTGAGTTTGTTAAAAAGAGAGGTGCCGCATAAGGCACGGCATGGAGGGAGGAAAGGTCAATCCTGGCAAATGGAAGTGATTGGTCAATGATGGTCGACCCAGGCCAACAGCTAAAATTTCCTTCTGAGATCGGCATCACCTCCTTGAGGCCAGACATAGTGTTATGTTCAGCATCAGCTAGGGAAATCATAATGATTGAACTTACTTTCCCATGGTAAGAGGGACTGGAGGCAGCCTATGAGAGGAAGAAGCTAAAATATGCTAATCTGGCTGCCGAGAGCAGGGAAAATGGATGGAGGGCTGCCACTTACCCTGTGGAGGTCGGATGACAAGGGTTTATTGGAACATCAATGCAGCACCTGTTGAAAAACATTGGTATCTTTGGATCAGTGTTGAAGAAGTCTCTGAAGGAAATGGCAGAGGAAGCATAAAAAAGGAGCTTCTGGCTATGGTTAAGAAGGAAGGATGAAAAGTGGGGTGTGTGGAAGTGAGAAAGTAGGAATAGGGAACAATTTCTGTATGTGGTGAGGTAGCAAGTAGAAGAAGAAAAGGGTGGGGAGGAAATATTTCCGCTGACCCACTCGGTCCTTATCCGGGGGTTTCTGGAGGCTGATTGAGTTGGGGAGCTCAGGGGGTTACATTAGTTACAGCTCAGTGTTTCAAATGTGTTCAAGACACCATATTCATGCTCCTTCAGCTTGGATGTTCAAGTGTGGGGTAGAACTCTCCCTCAAATGGGTGCTCTGCTGAAACATCCCCTCTTGGGATGATTTGTAATCTCAGCCAGTTCGTTCTTGAGAATCTTTTAATGACTGTCATAAGCTTCATTGTATGGACCCACGGGTTGTTTAGGTAAAGTAATGGGCAGGCCACTATAAATGACAAATTCTTGCTGGGTCTTCAAAAAAGGTTTTTGTCACATGCACCCAAAGTCTGGGTTGTGCCATTCAGGCTGCTTTGTAAAGAGCCCATTACTTGTGAATAGCCAGTTATCTGTTAAATTTCCAGGGATATCAGTTGAGTCAGGGAATATTGTAGTGTGAATTGTGAATGTAGAGACTCAAGATATATTGATTCCCAGAGGTCTGTCCAAACCTTGATAGTCACCATGGGGTATTGTGCAGGTGAACTGTATTCCTTAACCATCCCCATTCATGGTTGTCCAGAATAAGAATGGCACTATTCCATCTTCTATGAAAAGAAGAGTCCCTTGATGCCTTACAGGGGCCAACCTGTTTTCTTCCCTCGATTTTGCCAGTGGCTATACACAGTTTTCTAGAGCAACCACTGGATGGCATCATGATGATTCTGATTGCCACTGGACTATTTTCTGGTTTCCGGTCTCCATAAGAAGCAATCCAGAAGGAGATCAACCATTTTAAGTGTAAGCTGGAGTAAAAATTAGTTCAGGCTCAACTTGTGATGTTGGCTCTCATAGCAACTTGAAGTAGTAATTGATCTCAAATGAAGTAACCTCGGACCATCGCTTCATGTCATCTACCCACTCAAGTAAGGCACTGTCAAATGACGGTCATAGCTACACTGTAACGTATCGGCACCATGAATCCACATACTTTTTTGGCAATTATTTAAATGTAATACAATAAGCATCACATTATCCACTAAGAACATATGTTGATGCGAGTGAAAACTGGAGACCAGAGTACAAAAACAGACTTCCGGTATTTAATTGGCAGACACTTTCAGAAAAATGGTGGATAATCAGGATTGCATGGCATAGTTCTTAATCAAATTACTGTGTAATTTAAAAATTTCTTTTACAAAAAACTTCAGATAAATATGCATTACAATGTCACTCTTCAAACCAGCCCACGTAAAAATATTATCCATTCCGTTTATGAGAATATTTTGCCAAAAATCTCCCAATCATTCCAATGGGGAGTTCTGCAGAGCTTGTCAGAGCGAGTAACCGTAACCAAGGCAGGCGGAACTTAGCGAAGCGTCAGTAGATGTGTTTATCACCCCTCCACCATTCTTAACTGGCAAGTGTGTCATACCTCGACTGAAGAGAGCAAGATCTCAGCAAAACAGTCGGCAAGTGTGACACCAGCTGCCAAAATCCAGTTGTTTGTAATTGTGGCTGTTGATTTCATCATCTTAAAAAGGGTGTGCTGGTCTTCACTGATGTCTCCAAATTTATGCAGACCAGATGGCCACTGCGATCTGTGCTGAAAATGTGTTGAAATTTGTGGTGGGCTGAGCAAGAGACAGACACAGTGGGTGTGGTGCCAGGCTTTGAAGAGCCATTTATTTTAAATAATAAACAACAGAACATTTTCAGAATCAGAATCAGATTTATTGCCAAGTATGCTTACGCATACAAGGAATTTGTCTTGGTGACAGGAGCTTCCAGTGTACAACAATACAAAAACAATACAAAAACAGCAGCAAGACATAGATAATAATAAAAAATAAAACTAATTATACACATACATTCAGACACACATACATACACACATACACATGGGTAGTGCAAATCTAATACAATCTGTTATGTACAGTGCAAATACAAATCTGTTATGTACAGTGCAAATGTTTTTTTGTTTTTTTTTAAGGGGAATGAAATGGCAGAAGAGGTTGGATGTTTTGGATAAATATAAGAAAGACTAAACTGTGTATTGCACATAGTTATTGCTCAATGGGGCAATTTAACTGTTCATGAGATGGATAGCCTGAGGGAAAAAACTGTTCCTGTGCCTGGCGGTTCTGGTGCTCAGAGCTCTGAAGTGTCGGCCAGAAGGCAACAGTTCAAAAAGGTAGTGGGCAGGGTGAGTGGGGTCCAGAGTGATTTTTCCAGCCTTTTTCTTCACTCTGGAAGTGTATAGTTCTTGAAGGGGGGGCAGGGGACAACCAATAATCCTCTCAGCAGTCCAAACTGTCCTTTATAGTCTTCTGATGTCTGATTTCATAGCTGAACCAAACCAGACAGTTATTGAAGTGCAGAGGACAGACTCAATGACTGCTGAGTAAAACTGTATCAGCAGCACCTGTGGCAGTTTGAATTCCTCAGCTGGCAAAGGAAGTACAACCTCTGCTGGGCCTTTTTCACAATGGAGTCAATGTGGGTCTCCCACTTCAGGTCCTGTGAGATGGTAGTGCCCAGGAACCCGAATGACTCCACTGCTGCCACAGTGCTGTTTAGAATGGTGAGGGGGGTCAGTGTTGGGGTGTTTCTCCTAAAGTCTACAATGATCTCCACCATTTTGAACGTGTTCAGCTCAAGGTTGTTTTGACTGCACCAGATAGCCAGCTGTTCAACCTCCCTTCTGTATGCAGACTCATTGTCATCTCGGATAAGGACGATGACAGTGGTGTTGTCTGCAAACTTCAGGAGCTTGACAGAGGGGTCCTTGGCAATGCAGTCATTGGTGTAGAGGGAGAAGAGTAGAGGGGAGAGCACACATCCCTGGGTGGCACAAGTGCTGATTGTACAGGTGCTAGAAGTGAGTTTCCCCTGTCTCACAAGCTGCTGCCTGTCCATCAGAAAGCTGGTAATCCACTGACAGATAGACATGGGAACAGAGAGTTGGTGTAATTTATTCTGGAGTATAGCTGGGATGATGGTGTTGAAAGTTGAACTGAAGTCCACAAAAAGGATCCTTGCATATGTCCCTGGTCTGTCCAGATGTTGCAGGATATGATGCAGTCCTATGTTGACTGCATCATCCACAGACCTGTTTGCTCGATAAGCAAATTGAAGGGGATCTAGAAAGGGTCCAGTGATGTTCTTCAGGTGGGCCAACACCAGTCTCTCAAATGATTTCATGACCACAGACGTCAGGGCGACAGGTCTGTAGTCATTAAGTCCTGTGATTTTTGGTTTCTTTGGGACAGGAATAATGATTGAGCGTTTGAAGCAGCATGGGACTTCACACTGCTCCAGTGATCTATTGAAGATCTGTGTGAAGATCGAAGACACGCTGGTGAGACACCATCTGGGCCTGAAGCCTTCCTCGTCTTTTGTTTCTGAAAGACGCGGCTCACATCATCTTCACAGATCTTAAGTGCAGGTTGAGTAGCAGGAGGGGGGAGGAGGGGGTTGCAGGAGGTGTTGGTGTTTGTGTGAAGTGAAGGTCAGAGTGGGTGTGGGGTGTGAGATTGGCCCTTTCAAATCTGCAGTAGAACACATTCAGGTCATCAGCCAGTTGTTGGTTCCCTACAGGGTTGGGGGTAGGAGTCCTGTAATTTGTGAGTTGTTTCATACCACTCCACACTGATTCAGGGTCATTAGCTGAAAACTTGTTTTTCAGCTTCTCAGAGTATCTTCATTTAGCCACTCTGATTTCCCTGTTCAGTGTGTTCCTGGCCTGATTGTACAAGACTTTATCCCCACCCCTGTATGCATCTTCTTTGGCCTGATGAAGCTGCCTGAGCTCTGCTGTAAACCACGGTTTGTCATTGTTGAACTTTAAATAAGTCCTAGTAGGAATGCACATATCCTCACAGAAACTGATATATGATGTAACAGTATCTGTGAGCTCGTCCAGGTCTGTGGCTGCAGCCTCAAAAACACTACAATCCGTGCAATCGAAGCAGGTTTGTAGTTCATGCTCTGCATCATTGGTCCTTCTCTTTACAGTCCTTACTACTGGCTTGATTGATTTTAATTTCTGCCTGTAGGTTGGAAGAAGATGAACCAGACAGTGATCAGAGAGTCCCAAAGCTGCTCTAGGGACAGAGCGATATGCATCCTTTATTGTTGTGTAACAATGATCCAGTATGTTCCTGTCTCTGGTAGGGCATGTGATGTGCTGTTTGTATTTGGGCAGTTCACGTGTGAGATTTGCTTTTATTAAAATCCCCAAGAATAATAATAACTGAGTCTGGGTATTGTTGTCCCATGTCTGTGATTTGATCAGCCAGCTGTTGCAGCGCTGTGTTCAAACGTGTTTGGTGCGATATACATACTCACCAGAATAAATGAGGAAAACTCCAGCTGCGAGTAGAAAGGCTTACAGTTAATAAAGAGCACTTCCAAATTAGGACAGCAAATCCTCTTTAACGTTGTTACATCTGTACACCAACTTTCATTGATATAAATGCATGTTCCACCGCCTCTCGTTTTCCCCGTTAACTCCGCGATGCGATCCACTCTGAACAGCTGGAAGCCCGGCAGATGTAACGCGCTGTCCGGAATGGCTTCACTCAGCCAGGTTTCTGTGAAGCACAAGGCAGCAGAGGTTGAAAAGTCCTTGTTTGTGCGGGTGAGGAGATGTAGTTTGTCCATTTTGTTTGGAAGAGAGTGGAGATTCGCTAAGTGAATACTCAGCAGCGCTGTTCAATATCCGTGCCTACAGAGTTTGACCAGCGCACCGTCTCATCTCCCTCGCCTGCGTCTCTTGAACAGCAGAGCTGCGCCTCCAACTAAAATGTCTAGCAAAATGTCTGAATATTCAAAAACCGGGAAATCTAGAGTGCAAATTATTCCATGTCGAAGCTAGCTGCCTTAAATGAAAATGAGATATTCACATTGGGCGAATGCCAATCGAAAATGATCACCCCTATGCCCTACTCACTACAAAAGACAGAGATCTTGATGTGGGCACTCTGAAGGGAACATGTCATTACAGTTTAAATGTAGCCTTCACTAAAGTCTTGTGAAAGGGCCCTTTGTGAAAAAATTTACTTTCTTACTTTTGTTTGGAACGACCTTTCGAGTGGCATCCCCTTCGCGAAATGCCCTTCAAGGGTGCAAAAATGAAGTCTGGAAAATGCCTATTGTGTTGTATACTGTAGTGAGCCATGGACTTTGGATAATGTTAAAGTGTGATCACATACATGACACCCACAAACTACAATAATTTGAACATAATTTTTTTAACACATATACAGTGCGTAGAACAGACTGGGACACAAACAGCATGTATAGCAACCAGCATCTGTGCCACACAAGCATATAAATCACTGTTTTTCCAGGGGTTTATTTTTATTGCTTATTATTTATTTAATTTGCAATTTGGTAAAATGGATGACAGAGGACAGGAAAATCAAGTTGCCCCAGTTTTTGCCATCCAAAAATGACTAATGCACAGCAATATCACTTTCGTCCATAGGGTTGTAGCCAATATATTTTTACCATATTGTATGACACATACACAATACTGAAGGTGCAGTAACGATATATAGGGTATTTGAACAGTAATGTCACCAATGAAAACACACAATTCACATCTCTTTCAACACATGACACACATTTGCCCATGCAAATAAAATGTTCATTTATGTTATATAATCTCAATACTTACATATATGTGTATATATATATATATATATATATATATATATATATATATATCCTGTTCACACAATAGCTAACTAATCATTTTTGAACACCATTTACAATAAAAAAATTGAAATGTAACAGAACTAACAGACAAGAAAAAAAGAAATATACAGTACATGGAAAGTGTCACTGAACACTAGGCACAATCTGCTTGTATGACTGCGAACAAACAACCCTGAAAAAGCAAGCGCTTCACAGAGACCCAAAAGCAACCATTACAAGCGTACAACAGTAAAGCTCAACAGTACAGACTGAAACAGAGATCAGGCCTAAACTAAGACCCGTGTCCTTTCTCAGAGAACACAACATCAGCTCTCTGAATATTTGAATCCAACCTCTGGAGTTTGATTAGTTTGAACCATCTTGGTTAGTTAGTCTTGTTAGTTAGTCTTGTTAGTTAGCCGGGACTAATTTTGGTCCCACTGCGACACCATTACAGTCAAGAATGTATTGCAAACAACCTTGAGGAGGAGCTTTCTGTGGTGGGCCGTTCTTTACATCAACCACAGCATCCTTCTCAACAGCGTTCTGAAAGAAACAAACACATGAGTGAAAGTGAGACAGCTGCACCAGACATGATCTGAGCTGCCCACATATGCTCTATTGTTCACATTATGTACCTGACTTGGTTGAATGGCAGTTGGTCTCTTGGGGTTTTGTGTCATAACGTGGTTCATTTTGGCAATGACCATGTCTGTTATGAGTTGCTGGTCTTCAGTCTGGTGATCCCCCACTAACGGCATTGACGAACCCATTACCTTATTAAATTCACACAATTATTGCTAAGATAACATAAGAGTAATAATAATAATAGACCTTTTTCACACTCTGGGTTTTGGAACACGGAAGTAAACGTTTGCAGGGTAAACTTTGACAGTGGTGAATGGGAGATCACAGCAAATATTAATTTCACTTACCCATTTGCTCCAAGACCAAAAGAAAAAATCCACTATTACATTTGAATGACTTTCCAGAAGAGGATAGAAATAGAGAGCTGTGGATTAAGACAGACAGATGGGAGAAGATGCCAAATTTACTGTCACTCTCTCAGCAGCTGTAATAGAAAGCCCCTCGCAGCTGTGGTAATATTTTTTTTTTTTTTTTACTTATTCCAGGGTAATATAACAATAAGCATAATGTTATAAAGTTACATTCAATATTTAAAAAATGTATAATATAAAAAAATTGCGAGATTTACAATGCTAAATAAGGCGGAAACGCGTCATCACAGTCTGTGAAAAAGGTCTATAATAATACAAAATTATTATTAATTTTGAGATACAACACGGCAAAACATATACAGGTGTTTTTTGCAATATGCAATATAAGTTTATGTCCCAGAGTTGGGTTTTATTAAAACTAACCCATTTCAACTTTTCATTTAAAATATTTTAGTCACATTAAAACTTATCATGCCTTCATTTATTTTTGCTATTTTTTAATGCCTTTTGGAAATGAGGACCCAATCTCAGCAATGTGTTCAAAGGGCTTTTGTTCAAAATAAATAAAATACAAACAAAAACTCTCTCGATGGAGAAAAACAACAGAAACAAGAATAATCAAAATGGGTAACAAACACAAAACCGCCACCAACAGAGCAATCTGGCAAGGAGGACATGAAGGAAAAATGCACCATATACAGTATACAGAGGGAAACACATGAGGACCAGGTGACAACAATTAACACAAGGTGGACTAGATTCTTCTGAAGCGTTTACAGCAGTGGGTTGGGATTCAGCGCAGTGCACTTGATTGGTTTGCTTCTTATCTGAGGGATAGAACTTTCTCAGTAGAGACTGGGAATTTCTCTTCTTCTGCACCGTTTAGCCGTGGAGTACCGCAAGGCTCCATTTTAGGCCCTGTTTTGTTTTCTTTGTACATGCTCCCTTTGGGTGCTATCTTCCAGAAACATAGAATCTCATATCACTGTTACGCAGATAACACTCAGTTTTATCTACCGGTAAAATCAAATGATACCTCTGCCCTGCAATTTTTATTTGACTGTCTTGAGGACATTAAATGTTGGATGGCAGCTAACTTTCTTCAGTTAAACGAATCGAAGACGGAAGTCATAGTTTTTGGACCTCCTGACTCTACTGCTGTGGTAACCAGTAAACTGGGACCATTATCTTCCAACTTACATTCACAAGCTAGAAATTTGGGTTGGGTAAATCTTATTGGATTCTGATCTAAAATTTGACAGACAAACAAATTCTGTGGTCAAAGGAAGCTTTTTTCAACTTAGAAATATTGCAAAACTAAAAACATTTTTAATTTTTTATGATTTGGAAACCATGATGCATGCTTTTATTTCATCAAGACTGGACTATTGTAATGCACTTTATTTCTGTGTTCCTCAGTCTTCTCTCTCACGCATTCAGCTGGTGCAAAACGCTGCTGCTAGGCTTCTGATTGGTACCAGAAAATGTGATTCTATTTCTTCTGTTCTAGCCTCACTCCACTGGCTTCCTGTTTTGTACAGCATCCAGTTCAAATTATTAATGTTTGTTTACAAGACCTGGCATGATCTGGCACCTTCTTATAGTTCTGATCTTATTTCTCTACAACAGTCCTCTAGATCTTTACATTCATCTAACAGCTTACAGTTAACTGTCCCCAGGTCACTTTTGAAATTAAAGGGTGACAGAGCCTTTTCAGTCACAGCGCCCAGGCTTTAGAATAAGTTGCCTTTTCATATCAGGTCTTCTCCTACTCTTGATGATTTTAAATCTCGTCTTAAAACATACCTGTTTGTTACAGCTTTTAAATCGTTGTAAATGTTAGTATTGATATTGTTATTGTCTTGTGTAGTTGTTTTATCTGGCTTATTGTACAGCACTTTGGTCAACAGTTGTTGTTTTTAAATGTGCTTTATAAATAAATGTGACTGACTGACTGACTGACTAACTAGATGAGGAGGTGTGGCAAGGGGAAACAAGGAGGCAGAGTCAGGGGAGCACATGGCTGACACAAACACAAATGAAGCCATGTGCTAAAATACAAAACAAACACACACCCAACCAAAACAGACAAAAGGCGGTCCAGATGGGATCATGACATTTTATGTATAGAATTTATTGCTTAACCCTTGTCCCAGACCCAGACTCACAATCATAATTTTAAAACTATAAAAATCAAAACAGAGTGAAATAAATATAACACATTTCAACATGTGAAAATAATTTTTACATTTTAACGCATATTATGACTGTCTCTCCATAATTTTCATCAGGACCAACAATCCTGCCCTAAATAAAGTTTTTTCAGAAGTTAGTGTAATTGTTTAAATAAATATATTAATATGTATATATATTGTTACATGTTTATTGTTAACATGCATAATTTGTACTAATATATTTACACTGATATGAAGAACAAGCAATAAAATGGTACTGTCTCTTTAAGAATAGCAGCAGTTCAGCGAGTGAGCGCATATTAACAAGAGCGGATTCGAATGGCCTCTTTACCACATCTGTGCTATGTGCCATCAGAATGACATATTCTATGTTTGTTCTGATCAACAACTAACTGTAAAGAACAGAAAGGATAGTAAAAGAGACTTTATTCAATCCTCGTCTTTGGACATGCATTACACGGAAGGAGTCAAACCAAACTTTTACTCTCAATACGGAGTGAAAAGATCTCACTGCTGAACTTCTTCACCACAATACTACTCAATCACTGCTGAGTGAAATCTGAACATTTTCCAGCCAGTGGAGAATCACAGACATTTGGTTGCAAATGCGAGTGATTTACTTGCATTGTAAAATGTTGTGCATAGAGTAAAAGATCGGTCTTGTGATTTAAAAAATCTATATAGTGACAGTTCAAATGAAAATCAATATTTTTACATATCCCTATGAAAAGTGTAATTTAAGAGTGTTTATTTTCTGAATAGTCCACTATTGCAAAAACCCTAGAATGTCTTTAGTCTGTTATCATAAGAAATGATTTTGTCGAGCTGATTTAGTTCACTGATAAATATCTATAAAACTAGCATGCAGCTCATTTGAGGAAGTTGTGATGTGTTTGTACATCACATACCTCAGTAATGTAATCTTTTCCATCTTTGCCATGAATAGCTTTAATGGCACAAATTTCAAGGCCCCCGAATATTTCACAGCAGGTATCTACCCATAGCTTATACCTACAAAAACACAACATGATTGTCAAATTTGAAGTATATCCGCCTGAAGGTGAAAAACAGTTTTATAATTTTGACATTAGATTTTGGGTCAATTAATAAATCTCACGAAGAACTGTTCAGGTCATAATTTACCCCAGAATCAAAAGATAAAATAAGGAATTAGCCTTTAGAATCATGAAGATTTTTTTCATGACAACTAAGAACATTTCCCCAACAGTTCATCATTGTAATGTGTTCATCATTTTAATGCATAATTCTCATTATAATAATACATTAATGAAAATCATCCTGTCATCTAAATCATCCAGCCAAAACTGCATATATAAACAGTATATATACAGTGCATTCAGAAAGTATTCAGACCCCTTCATTTGTTTTCACATTTTTTTTATGTTGCAGCCTTCTGCTAAAGTGTTTAAATCACATCAATATACACTTCATACCCCATAATAACAAAGAAAAAACAGATTTTTGATAACTTTGTAAATTTATTAAAAAGAAAAAACTGAAATATCACACTGACATAAGTATTCAGACCCTTAACTCTTACTTAGACTTAACTAACTTAACTTAGTTGAAGCACCTTTGGCAGCAATTACAGCCTCAAGTCTTTTTGGGTATGATGCGACAAGCTTTGCACACCTGGATTTGGGGATTTTCTGCCATTCTTCTCTGCAGATCCTCTCAAGCTCTGTCAGGTTGGATGGGGATAATCGATGGACAGCCATTTTCAGGTCTCTCCAAAGATGTTCGATTGAGAATCCAGGCTCTGGCTGGGCCACTCAAGGACATTCACAGAGTTGTCCCTAAGCCACTCTTGCGTTGTCTTGGCTGTGTGCTTAGGTTCATTGTCCTGTTGGAAGGTGGACCTTCGGCCCAGTCTGAGGTCCTGAGCACTCTGGACCAGATTTTCATTAAGGATTTCTCTGTATTTTGCTGCATTCAGCTTTCCTTCAACCCTGACCAGTCCCCCAGTCCCTGCCACTGAAAAACACCCCCACTGCATGATGCTACCACCACCATGCTTCACCATTGGGATGGTGCCTGGTTTCCTCCAGACATGATGCTTGGAATTGAGAACAAACAGTTCAATCTTCATTTCATCAGACCAGAGAATCTTGTTTCTCACGGTCTGTTTGAGGTGCTTTCTTGTGTCTTGCTCTGAGGAGAGGTTTCCTTCTAAAGCCCAGATCGGTGGAGTGTTGCAGTGATGGTTGTCCTTCTGCAAGTTTCTCAACCAGAGTGACCATCAGGTTCTTGGTCACCTCTCTTACCAAGGCCCTTCTCCCCCAATTTCTCAGTTTGGCTGGGCAGCCAGCTCTAGGAAGAGTCCAAACTTCTTCCATTTGAGAATTGTGGAGGCCACTGTGCTCTTGGGAACTTTCAATGCAGCCAAAAAAGAAAATTGTAGCCTTCCCCAGATCTGTGCCTCGACAAAATCCAGTCTCTGAGCTCTGCAGGCAGTTCCTTTGACCTCATGGCTTGGTTTTTGCTCTGATGCACCTGAGCTAAATTTCAAGTGTCATAGCAAAGGGTCTGAATACTTATGTCAATGTAATATTTCAAATGTTTCTTTTTATTTAATTTGCAAAGTTATCAAAAATCTGTTTTTTGCTTAGTCATTATGGGGTATGAAGTATAGATTGATGTTAATTGTTTATTTTTAAAAGCATTTTAGCATAAGGCTGAACCAAAAGTGTATGGAGTCTTAAATGACCCGATATATGTAATAGTGACAGAATATACAGTATATTTCCACTTCCATAAATCATGTTTTTATGATTATTTTATATCTTTATATGTTTACTATGATAGGAAATCTATTTCTTTGTGCAGTACAAGAGAAATGAGTGCCATATTCAAATAAATCACTACTATATCATGTTGAATTTCTGCACAATGGTGGTGAATTATCAGTATTCCATATGTGTGTACACATATATATTATACATGTTGTTTGTGCTGTTGTTTCAGGGATTGACTTGATTTACATTTGACATTGCTATTTGACAGAGAAGCAATGTGGAAGTAAACTATAGTAAGTACAACACATGAACAGTATGATTTGTCTTTTGTCATTTGGGTGTACAAATGAAATTCTGTTGTATGACTATTTAGACACAATAAGTGCCTGAGAAAATACATATGTGTGACTTATTTGTTTTGTGTAGCTCAGTATGTTTGAAAGACAGCCATAATTTCATATTTTATAATTTCATAATTTCAGCGTGGAAGTAGTTAATCCCATTCTAACACTGGTTGCAACATCTATGTGATATATGGAAAATAAAACATAAAACTATAACAGAATATATCAAATTATATTATTTTGTAATTGTTTTAAAAATATTTTGAAAATGTTACACTATCTGGGCAATTTGTAGATCTATATGTGATAGATGTACATGTCGGGTTGCTAAAGACCCGAGGTATAATGTTTGGTGAAACACCCATGCATTATAGGGTTAAAGTACAGTACAGTTTTTTTTTTAGAGAAATGGCCAATGGGGATTCAAATGTGCTTAACTGTAATGAAAATAAGGCCACAATTCAAAATATTTGGTTGAAATATGACCTGGACATTTCCAACAGTTTTTGTGAGATTCGTCCTAATATTCTTGGAGTTACCTGTCTGTCATTGCCACCTGTTCCACCATAGCAGAACCAGTGTTAGACTTCCAGTTTCCTGAGAGAGATGTTCTCCTATGAAAAAAGGAGAATTCATCTGTCAAGGGCAGCATTTACATCTGACATGTGTTGCGAAACTCTACAGAAGAACAAGTCGACTCACATGTAAACTTTATAATCAGTGCCGATCTTCTGAATCCTGATGTCATATTTGGGTTCAATGAATGGTTCACATGTGCTGTACGTCTGAGTGATGGCCACCACACTCGCAATGTCCTGAAACTTTGTGTGATTTTCCACTTTCACCTTCACAACACATAAAATACATTAGAATTCAATTATTTAGAAAACATTTCTGAAATTCCATCCCCATTATGCTGTGGGCAGATTGGGATGCTCAATTATGGTCAAACAAACACTTGACCTTAATAATAACCTACATACTGTTGGGTGTTATCTGGGTGTTGGGTGTTGGGTGTTATCTGATTACAGAATTAAGCCCAAAATATATGTCGGTTTTGATGCAAACGCTTAGTGTATGCGTACAGTCGAATGCTCAGCCTTTTTAAAGTATTAATTTACTTCAGCTATGACTGCTATGATGATGTCTTTGTAGTCCTTCAGACTCGAGTTATACAAATGCAGGTATCTCCTTACCTCCTCACACACACGCTCTTGATGTGCACATCCACTGTTGTTGATCCACCTTCATCTCCTGTTTTTTTTACAATTTACAATTTACATTGTCTTTTAGTGCTTTTTCGAGACTGCAATGACTCAATGGTGAGTGATGTCACATTGTGGACCAACTTATTAGTGCAAATAATTCCCACCGCATGCATATTCAGTGTGTTCAGAGTACACGCAGTTAGAAGGATCGGGCCGCATGCACAATGAAGGAGGAAATATAGGAGTGGAAAAAGAAAAACTCTGTGAAAAGTGTTTTAGAAAGTAACTTAAAAGCAAAGTAATTAGTAATGTGATTACTTTTTGATGAAGTAATTAGTAGTGTAATCTGATTACTATTTTAGAAAAGCATTTAGTCATTTCTAATGGACTACTTTTTTGAGTAACTTTCCCATTAGCGTTAAACACACATCTGTTATTTGACAGAAATGATGTCAGTTTTTAATGTTTACCTTCCCCACACCAGAGTGAGCATGCCCGATTTTCACCACAACAGGAAACGTTGGTATGGTCACCTGATTGAATTGAAAACAGAGATAAATTTTGTATCTACTTCATTAAATTTAGTAATTGATCACACCATTGTAGAAAGAAATTATTTTGGCATAATCTCTTACCATTTCTTTATAGTTGGGATAGAACGTCTGTTCAATTAATGGAAACTTCTCCTGTCCAAGTCTCTTGAATGTGCTGATGAGATGTGCGAACTACAGACAACAGATGTGTTTGGCGATCAGATATCTATCACACATCACATCATGTCAGATTAAATGTTGTCAGACTCACCGCCCAGGGTTTGTCACAGAGGTTATAGATGGACTCAAGAGAGTTGATGCTGGGGATCCCAGCGTACTGCAGACCGATGATGAGGTTACGGAAGTCCTTGTTCTCTGTCATGCTGAAAGCGTGTTGTCGGATCAGCACAAAGTCAGGCTTCAATGACCTACAGGGACATACATTTGTATTCATATGTAATTTACTTAATTAGGTGGAGGATAAGAGTGCATTGAATGCTTTGTTATCAGTCTATGGGTCATTGACAAATAAGATTGTATGCTGTCTTGAGGTGATCAAAATTAGAAATGTTTTAAAAATCTAGTTTAAAACACATGTATCAAGTTCATAGAAATGTAATTGTTTTTTGTGCATGTTGGTTTCAGAAATGTTTTAAAAAATCTTTAAAACTTTTCTGAATATATATATATATATGACTTTAAAAATGTGTGGTGTAACCATCAAGTGAAATGTATTAAAATACTTTCATTGAACCTTGAATGCATGAGAGTGTAAGCAATTTAAACAAATGTTTCGGGTTCAATACAAGTTAAGCTCAGTCGACAGCATCTGTTGATTACCACACAAATTGACTTCGACTCGTCCCTCCTTCTAACAAATCCTCCTTCTAACAAATCTGTTACAGTGAGGCACTTATAATGGAATTCAATGGGGCCAATTTTTGAACATTAAAATACTCACTTTTTCAAAAGTATAGCCACAAGAAATAAACAATATGTGTGTCAACAAACTCTAAAATGACTGTAAAAATTAAGATTTAAACAACTTTATAGTTCAAATAATACTGAAGTTTTAACAGTGTATGTGCTTTTATAAAATTATAAGCTTCACATTTCTGCCATTAAACCCTCTAAAAATTGGCCCAATCAACTTCCATTTTTGCTTCTTTTTTTTAAGAAAAGGCAGGATGAGTCAAAATAAATGTTTGTGGTAATCAACATTATGACGCAAATGATGTCGATTGAGCTTAACTTGTACTGAACCCAGAATATTCCTGTAACCCTCAGGGGTCGGCGTCCTGCTGGATTTTTTCCTCATAACAGCGGAAACAACTTAAAATACTCTGTCATTTTTGGGCATACAGATAAGTGTAAGACATCATTAGAAACTATAAAGGGTCTACTTTTATTTGTGTACACTCACAATAACAACAAAACCTTGTGCTTTTGTAAAATAAAGAAAATAATCAGGGTGCGCTTTCAGCCGTCTCTGTCTCCGCGAGCATCTTTCTGAAACACATCACAAAAATGAACTGAAACTCCGCGGGTACTTATCACACAAACATGAAACATATGTCTAAAGAAAGCTTATAATGTCTACTTTTAAATAAAACAATTCAAATTTAAAACAAATATTCTCCTGCAATGTAATCTGTATGAAACAAAGCGATGTACAGTTTCTCCTGGCTCAGCTAATTATTGCTAATATATCCCACCCACGCGCAGAGGGCGCTATTCATACGGTAATGTGCTGAGACGATCAATGCAAATGGTAAACGCCCCCAACAATGCCTTAAAAAGCATCAAGTTCATCATCAGATTCATTCACTTTTCTGCACGTTTAGAAGATGGCACGCTACACAGGTGAGGAAGAGTTCACATTTTCCTCAGAGGAAGACCGGGACTCCGATGAACGTTTGCATTTTGAAGAGCGACTTGATCCAGCTGAGGATATAATTTTGGATAAGTAAGTCTTTACTTACATTAGTTGACATGCTATTTTATATAAACATGTACATATTTTACTAGTTGGACTATTTCCAGACTTGCCAGCCAGTATTCAAAGTATTGAAATTTGAAATATGTCCTAATGGCAAGTTTAAGTTACATTTAAATGTTGTTTCAGCTAAAGCAGGTATTTAAATTGTATGCTGTATGATATAAATATGATATGTAATATGATATAAAAATAATAATGAATGTTTAGATTATACTTTAACTAGTGTTTATGCTGCCTCATTATCAGCAACAAAGCTTGTGTGTAAATGTGTAAAATGTGCTTTTTTTTTGGTATTTGGTATTTTTTGAAACTTCACACACACAGTATTGAGGGTCTATTTTTCAGATTTGAATCATATTTAAAAACAATTTTGTTTCAATGCATAATTTTATAAGAATGGATACCAACATATAATTTTAGTTTAACGAGACTTTGTTTTTTCTGTCTTTCTTTCTTTTTTTTCTCTTTTTGCTCTGGACTGTTACACCATATGATATTTTTGACTTGAAACCCCAGGAAAAAAAAAGAAAAAAGAAAAAAAATCAAAATGACTTTAAACTCAGAAACGTCATGGTTACTTGTGTAACCTCCATTCCTTGATGGAGGGAATGAGAAGTTGTGTCGATGTAGTGACACTTGGGGTCACTCTTGGGAGCCCGAGACACCTCTGGTCTTTGATAAAAGGCCAATGAAAATTGGCGAATGGTATTTGCATGCCACTCCCCCAGACATACGGGTATAAAAGGAGCTGGTATGCAACCACTCATTCAGGTTTTATGCTGAGGAGCCGATATAAGGTCCGGCCATTTCAGCGGGTAGTTTAGCGTTGTGGCAGGAGGGACACAACGTCTCGTTCCCTCCATCAGGGAACGGAGGTTACACAAGTAACCATGATGTTCCCTATCTGTCACTCACTCGACGTTGTGTCGATGTAGTGACACTAGGGGTCCCTATACGAAACGCCACAATTGGCTGAACTGTGTTACGTGAACTGGTGGTGTGTGGTGGGCAGAGCCAGCACAACAGATTGACACGCAACCTCCCCCAACATAGTTATGAGTGTCGAACGGCCCATTTTGGGGACAAGTCGACTACCCAAAAGATAGAGACAGGCTTAACCCAATCGTGGCCTCTTTTCCCCTTCTCTTTTTTCCACTCCCTGATAAAGAAGGGGGATTATCCGACTGGGCCACCAGGTCTAGTCAGGGGGTGTCCCTCCCAAGGGGAAGACACAGCGGAGACCACACCTCGCCCAAAGAGAGGAGGGGATATTTAAGTGGAAGGATATGTCACATGGTCTTTCCAACCATGTGGAGAGTCTTCAAGGTAGATCCTGCCCAATGGGGGAGGAGTTACTACAAACATGGAGACTGGGGCAGAGGGGATCTGCCCAAGGAAGACGCAGTTTGCCAACAGGGAAATGAATTAGCGGAAGATATATATCGCATGGGGTTAGCCTTACAGGGAACCGCCACATGCGGAGCACCTACCCCAGAACAGGACTCTTAGTTAGCGCGTGTACTGGGCCGGCAGCGAATCTCTCCGAAAACTCGACTGCCACAGGGCTTGGAGGAAGTCAAGCAGGGAACAAACTTGTGAACACTACTGGGAATTCATGGCACAAGTCTTCAGCTCAAAAGGAGGTGGAAGGCACTATGTGCAAGTGATACACCCAGCTGGCCACTTGTATTGTGTGCCACTACCTGGGATGAAACCGGTTCCACCTGGAGGTTGTATAACCTTGCAAAGGTGTTGGGTGTTGCCCAGCCCGCTGCTCTGCAAATGTCTGTTAGAGAGGCACCCCTGGTCAGGGCCCAGGAAGCCGCTACACCCCTGGTAGAATGGGCTCGTAGCCCTACCAGGGGCTGCAAGTCCTGGGCGATATATGCCATAGTTATGGCATCAATGAGTCAGTGGGCGATGCTTGGAGACAGTGCTTCCTTTCTGCTGTGCACCAAAGCAGACAAAGAGCTGCTCAGAGATTCTAAAGCTCTGCGTGTGATCCAAATAGATGCGTAAAGTGCGCACCGGACACAACGATGACAGGGCTGGGTCTGCCTCCTCCTGGGGCAGCACTTGCAGGTTCACCACCTGGTTCTTAAAAGGGGTGGTGGGAACCTTGGGCACATAGCCCGGTCGGGGTCTCAGGATCACGTGAGAGTAGCCCGGAATGAACTCCAGGCACATTTTGCTGACAGAGAACACTTGCAGGTCTCCTACCCTCTTGACGGAAGTGAGCGCAGTCAGGAGGGCAGTCTTCAAGGAGAGTGCCTTAAGCTCGGCTGACTGCAAAGGCTCAAAGGGGGCTCTCTGTAGACCCTGAAGAACTACAGAGAGGTCCGATGAGGGAACGAGGCGCGGTCTGGGGGGATTCAGCCTCCTGGCGCCTCTTAGGAACCTGATGATCAGGTCGTGCTTCCCTAAGGACTTACCATCCACTGTGTCATGGTGTGCTGCTATGGCAGCAACATACACCTTCAAGGTGGAAGGGGACAGTCTCCCGTCCAACCTCTCCTGCAGGAAGGAAAGCACTGATCCGACTGCGCATCTCTGGGGGTCTTCCCGTTGGGAAGAACACCACTTAGCAAACAGACACCACTTAAAGGCATACAGGTGCCTCGTAGAGTGATCGTGTCTACCACCGCGTCCTGTCCAGGGGCCAGACATGGAGATTCCAGGAGGTCTGGTCGCGGGTGCCAGATGGTGCCCCATCCCTGAGAAAGAAGATCCTTCCTCAGGGGAATTCGCCGGGGGGGCAGTTGCGAGGAGTGTGAGGTCTGAGAACCACGCCTGGGTGGGCCAGTAGGGTGCTACCAGGACGACCTGCTCCTCGTCCTCCCTGACCTTGCACAGGGTCTGTGCAAATAGGCTCACTGGGGGAAAACGCATATTTGCGCATGCCAGGGGGCCAGCTGTGTGCCAGCGCGTTTATGCCGAGGGGGGCCTCGGTCAGGGCGTTCCAGAGCGGGCAGTGGGGAGGATTCTTGGGAGGCGAACATGTGCACCTGTGCCTGTCTGAATCGACTCCAAATCAGCTTGACCACCTGAGGGTGGAGTCTCCACTCTCCCCTGAGGGTAGCCTGTCATGACAGCGCGTCCGCTGTAGTGTTGAGGTTGCCCGGGATGTGAATGGCTCGGAGCAACTTGAAGTGCTGCTGACTCCAGAGGAGGAGACGGTGGGTGAGTTGTGACATACAACGAGAGTGCAGACCGCCTTGGCAGTTGACATATGCTACCATTGCCGTGTTGTCTGTCTGAACTAACACGTGCTTGCCCTGGATCAATGGCCGAAACCTCCACAGGGCGAGCAGAATTGCCAACAAATCGAGGCAGTTGATGTGGCAATGCAGTCGCGGGCCCGTCCACAAGCCAGCAGCTGTGTGCCCATTGCAAACAACACCCCAGCCCATTTTGGAGGCGTCCGTCGTGACCACAACGTGCCTGGAGACCAGTTCTAGGGGAACACCTGCCTGTAGAAACGAGAGGTCGGTCCAAGGGCTGAAAAGACAGTGACAGACCGGCGTGATGACCACACGATGTGTCCCACGGCGCCATGCACATCTCGGGACTCGAATCTGAAGCCAGTGCTGAAGCGGTCTCATATGCATCAATCTGAGCGGGGTGACCACCGCTGAGGATGCCATATGCCCCAGGGGCCCCTGAAAAAATTTCAGTGGAACCGCTGTTTTCAGTTTAAATGCCTTCAAACAGACCAACACCGACTGGGCGTGCTCGTTCGTGAGGCACGCTGATAAAAAGAGACCGAGTCCAACTCCAAACCGAGAAAATAAATGCTCTGAACTGGGAGGAGCTCGCTCTTTTCCCGGTTGACCCTAAGCCCTAGTCAGCTAAGGTGTGAGAGCACCAAGTCCCTGTGTGCGCACAACATGTACCGAGAGTGAGTTAAGATTAGCCAGTCATCGAGATAGTTGAGAATGCGAATGCCCACCTCCCTTAGCTGGGCGAGGGCTGCCTCTGCGACCTTCGTGAAGATGCGAGGAGACAGGGACAGGCCGAAAGGGAGGACCTTGTACTGATATGCCTGACTCTCGAATGCAAACCGCAGGAAGGGTCTGTGTCGAGGAAGGATCGAGACGTGGAAGTATGCGTCCTTCAGGTCTACCGCCGCGAACCAATCTTGATGCCGGACGCTTGCCAGAGTGTTTTTGCATCTGCATCTTGAATGGGAGTCTGTGTAAAGCCCAGATCAGTACTCACAGGTCCAAGATTGGCCGCAACACACCGCCTTTTTACGGTATGATGAAGTAAAACCCCTTCTTCATCTGGGCTGGAGGGACAGGTTCTATCGCGCCCTTCCGTGGGAGGTTAGTGATCTCTGCGCAAGGTAGCAGCATTTTCGTCCTTCACCAAGGTGAAGTGGACACTGCTGAACATGGGCGGACGCCAGGCGAACTGAATCACATAGCCGAGTCGGATGGTCCGGACCAGCCATCACGACGGATTGGAAAGCGTAAGCCACGCGTCCAAGTTCCGCGCAAAGGGGACCAAAGGGACAACGTCATCGGATGTACCGGCAGGTGGGGCCTCGCGGCAGGGCAGAGCTCGAGGTGCCACACCATGTCATGGCCGTGCTGAGTCTAAGGACATCAAAGCACTTACCTGGCTCCTTGTGACCACCCCCGGAACAGCCTGGGACAGGGGAGGAAGAGGCCTGTCCTCGTTACCCATGGAGACTCTCATATCGGGAGTGGGAGACCGCCGCTGGAGTGCCAAACCGGCCAAATAGAGTGGTGGATGGTGGTCGTGATGACGGCTGTGCACACCAGATACGTGACCCAGGGAGCAAGGAAACCGCTCTTGCTGAACTCTTGAGTACTGCAGCCACTGGGGCATGCAGCGCAATTAAATGCAAAAGGTAACAAAATGATGGAGAGGTCTGCTTACCAGCTCCAGAGCAGCGGGTTTCATCATCCCTGGGTCTCCCATCTCAAGGGCGCTTTGAAGCCTTTCACGGGTTCTGGGCGGCCGCGGGACGGGTGGCATCTGCTTCCTGCGGTGGGCTCCACTCCGGGGCCGGGCTGAAGGGGTGGGCTGTGGCAGAGCTGGTGCAGTCACCGCAGGGGGACGCCCTTGGCAACGAGTAGACGGGGTGCGGGATCTTGAGCCGCACCAGGGCAGGATATGCCAGCTAGCATCCATCTACTGCTCCACCGTCGAGAACTGCTGAGCAAAGTCCTTGATGGTGTTGCCGAATAGGCCAGCCTGGGAGATGGGGGCAGCAAGGAATCGTGTCCTGTTGGCCTCACCCATCTCGACCAGGTTGAGCCAAAGTTGGTGCTCCTGGACCACTAATGTGGACATTGTCCACCCGAGAGACCACGCCATGACCTCCGACGCTTGGAGAGCGAGGTTGGTCGCCGAGCGCAGTTCCTGCATCAATCCCGGGGTGGAACTACCCTCGTGCAGTTCCTTTAGCGATGGGCGGAGGCGGCTTGTCCAGTGGCACCGTAGGCCTTGGCCATCAGAGATGACGTAAACCTACAGGCCTTTATCCACCGGGGGATTGCCGAATAGCCCTTGGCCGCCCCACCATCGAGGGTAGTGAGGGCGGGGAAGCTGAAAAGATCGGGACCGGGCAGTAAAAAGTGCCTCCCACGACCTTGTCAGCTCTTCATGCACTTCCGGGAAGAAAGGAACTGGGGCGGGGCATGGCTTTGAGCAGCGCCGCGAGCCCAGGAACCAATCATCAAGCCGTGAGGGTTCAGGGAAGAGCAGAGGGTTCCACTTTAGCCGACGCTCGCGGCTGCCCGGGAAAGCATGTTGTCATCTCTGCGTCAGCCTGTGACTGGGCAATCGTCCCCGAAGGGAGGAGCCCAGCTGAGGCTTCCGCGTCCGACTGGACGAGCCCGCTCTCCGATGCTGCGCTCGAGAGCTCATCACTTTCACGGGCTCCGAATAAGAGGTCGAACTCGCCGTGAGATGAGCCGGCGGACTCATCCGGAAGCCCGATCGGGGCAGACGAGCGTGCTGGGGAATGGGAGGTCCGTGGGGGGATACCCGGTGGAGGCGGTCCCATTGGGGTCCCCAAATCGCCCCCAGTGCTAGCCGCGCTGGCCTCATACCCGTGGGTAAAAGGACCGAGGCGGGGAGCCTCTGGGGTGGCTTGCTTTCTTACGAAGGCAGGCCGCGACCTCATCATTGCCATGGACATGTCCTCGCAATGAGAACATGACCATCCACGAATGCTGTCTCCGCGTGAGCAGTGCCCAGACACGAAAGACAGTGATCGTGACCGTCAGAAGGCGAGAGATAACGAGCGCAACCAGGAACAACACACAATCGGAAAATCATCTTTAAAAAGACACGTCTTTAAAAAGACGTTCCGTGTGTGCCGCTCTTTTAGAGAAATATACTCTTTTAGAGAAATATACTCTTTTATTTCTGCCGAAGTGCCCAGGGGCGTTCTCTGCATTGCACCAGTGCAGAGGGGGGAGAAGCCGCTGAAATGCGCCGTCAGATCCAGCAGAGGTGAATGAACATTTGTGGGAATTCAGCTCAGTGAGCATGACCGTTCGGCTCCGAAGAGAAAATCTGAATGAGTGGTTGCATACCAGCTCCTTTTATACCCGTATGTCCGGGGAGTGGCATGCAAATACCACTCGCCAATTTTCATTGGCCTTTTATCAAAGACCAGAGGTGTCTCGGGCTCCCAAGAGTGACCCCTAGTGTCGCTACATCGACACAACATCGAGTGAGTGACAGATAGGGAACTGAAAACATGTTTATCATAGCAGAGGTGTATTCAAGCAATTCAAGCATTTTTTATGTATTTTTTAATAGTTATATATATCCAGACAAAACTAATGAGCATAAAGTCATTTACCCATAATTCTATAAATAAATGAATACATATGATACAGTGTCCCCAAGAAGTACTGTACTTAAAAATGTATGCAATGTTTTTGTACTAGAAGATAACAAAATAGAGTGAACAAAATAAAGTTTTTTTTTTTTTTTTTTAATAAGCAAAACGCTTAACAAAAGACATTGGTTGGATTTAAATTGATAAAACAGTAGATACACTATATTGCCAAAAGTATTCGCTCATCTGCCTTTAGACGCATATGAATTTAAGTGACATCCCATTCTTAATCCATAGGGTTTAATATGACGTCGGCCCACCCTTTGCAGCTATAACAGCTTCAACTCTTCTGGGAAGGCTTTCCACAAGGTTTAGGAGTGTGTTTATGGGAATTTTTGACCATTCTTCCAGAAGCACATTTGTGAGGTCAGACACTGATGTTGGACGAGAAGGCCTGGCTCGCAGTCTTCACTCTAATTCATCCCAAAGGTGCTCTATCGGGTTGAGGTCAGGACTCTGTGCAGGATAGTCAAGTTCTTCCACACCAAACTTGCTCATCCATGTCTTTATGGACCTTGCTTTGTGCACTCGTGTGCAGTCATGTTGGAACAGGAAGGGGCCATCACCAAACTGTTCCCACAAAGTTGGGAGCATGGAATTGTCCAAAATCTCTTGGTATGCTGAAGCATTCAGAGTTCCTTTCACTGGAACTAAGGGGCCAAGCCCAGCTCCTGAAAAACAACCCCACACCATAATCCCCCCTCCACCAAACTTCACAGTTGGCACAATGCAGTCAGACAAGTACCGTTCTCCTGTCAACTGCCAAACCCAGACTCGTCCATCAGATTGCCAGATGGAGAAGTGTGATTCGTCACTCCAGAGAACGCGTCTCCACTGCTCTAGAGTCCAGTGGCGGCGTGCATAACACCACTGCATCCGACGCTTTGCATTGCACTTGGTGATGTATGGCTTGGATGCAGCTGCTCAGCCATGGAAACCCATTCCATGAAGCTCTCTACGCACTGTTCTTGAGCTAATCTGAGGGCCACATGAACTTTGGAGGTCTGTAGTGATTGACTCTGCAGAAAGTTGGCGACCTCTGTGCACTATGCACCTCAGCATCCGTTGACCCCGCTCTGTCATTTTACGTGGCCTACCACTTCGTGGCTGAGTTGCTGTCATTCCCAATCGCTTCCACTTTGTTATAATACCACTGACAGTTGACTGTGGAATATTTAGTAGCGAGGAAATTTCACGACTGGACTTGTTGCACAGGTGGCATCCTATCACAGTACCATGCTGGAATTCACTGAGCTCCTGAGAGCGGCCCATTCTTTCACAAATGTTTGTAGAAGCAGTCTGCATGCCTAGGTGCTTCATTTTATACACCTGTGGTCATGGAAGTGATTGGAACACCTGAATTCAATTATTTGGATGGGTGAGCGAATACTTTTGGCAATATAGTGTATAATGTTCATAATGAAGATATGCAGTATTGTGGCACTTTGTGTTTGTCAAACATCAGTGTCTCATTAGTGTCTTGGTGACAAGCCAGCCACATCATTATGAATGGGCTGTTATCATAATTTCACTTTATTGCATATCAGTGCAATTATACATTATATGTGACACATCCAATCAATTCTCTCTGAACGGGGTTCATTTAGATTTCACACTGATTGATGCTTAAGAGATTTTGCTTGAAGCTATTATACATGATCACAATTACAGATATTGATATTATTTAGATAAAATACAGCAGTTATTGTGCACTGACACAGAGTGTTGCACATTTAAGTTGTGAAGCAGGGCAGTGTGAATAGCTTGAGGTGGTTTTTAAATGCAAACTTTACCTGACAAATTTGCTTCCATTCTGCAAAACTTGCAGAGCCACATTACATGATCCATTAGCATGAGCCACGACACTGATGTCACCAAACTCAGCCTGAAACACAATCAATCAATCAATCAATCAATCAATCAGCCAGCCAGCCAATCAATCAGTCAGTCAGTCAGTCAATCAATCAAACAATCAGTCAGTAAGTCAGTCAGTCAATCAGTCAATCAGTCAGTCAATCAATCAATCAATCAATCAATCAATCAATCAATCAATCAATCAATCAGCCAATCAATCAATCAATCAATCAATCAATCAGCCAATCATTCAGCCAATCAATCAATCAATCAATCAGTCAATTAATCAATCAATCAATCAATTACCAAATGAATGATTAAAAATACATTGATACTTTTGGTATTTCAGCTCACCTGTTCAACTTTAATATCATAATCTCCATTCAGTTTTTTCCCTCTGAAGAGTTTCGCCCTGAACAAAAAGAAAAGAACATCATCATTTCAGAATATTGAGCACACTGATATATGCACATTCAACATATTTCCATTGTTTCTAATTTGTTTGTTTTATTTAGAGGATGATTTAATATCAGATGGTCAGAAATATTTGTCAAATGTTTTTTTAAATTATTTTTTTTATGTAAAATTGCATACAGAAATGTAGACTAAAACATGTTTCACATGCAAATGGGTAGTTGACATATTTGATTTTTTTTTTTTCAACATCAAAATGTAAATTTATGCATAAAGTGTATATATTAGGACCTGTAACTGGTCACTATTTCTTGGTCCTTTATTTGTAAAAGTACAAATGTGCTATTCCATACACAGTATTGGGAAGATTACTTCTGAAAGTAACATTTAGATATTTAAATAGCACATTTAAAAAGGTAATGTAATCTAATAACAAGTACTTGATTTTTTGTAATCTGATGACATAACCCAGATTACATTTAGTCCATTACTATACCCAACACTGTCATAAAAACTATGTATAAATGAAAAAGCAACATCTGAGCAATAACATTTTCTTCTGTAGGGGAAAAACAAATCCTTTCAGATGTCAGGTCCCTAAGTACATTTAGTTATAAATCAACCCAAATCATATGTTATAACTCCATGCAGTTGCTAACACACATCTGTCTATGCTGATAATGCCATTTTTCATGTTGCTGATGCTGGACTGATGGGAAATGTCGAATGAATAATTCATGTTGGCTTAAAATCGATCAGTGGTCAGCCTCTACAAACAGACACAAAATATAAGACTGACGCTCTACAGTACAATCAGTGAGCAAGATCTCAATCTACTGTATTATGTTTGCTTTCAAATAATCATACAGAACATATTCAAAGGACTGTCAACAAAACAGCTTGACTGTGAATTGTATTATTTCGTGAGTACTGGTTCACAGTAAGCTGATGTATACAGAATGCCTGTACAATGTTTTCATAACCCACTGCCAAATGATCCAGATGGTATTATAAAAGCAGACACTGCAAGGCAGATAATATTGTCAGGTCCTTTAAAAACCTGCATATCAATACAAGATTCACAACTCTTCATATTCATCTCTTCAAGTATTTGAGGCACATCATCTTGTAGACATATAGGTCATGCTGAGTGCAATGAAAGACAATCCTAAATCTACACGGATGATATATTTATCAACACAGATTATATATCATATGTTATTTATTCAGTTCATTCCGTTGATCTTTAATAATACAATAATTAACAACAGGGAATTCTGCGTCACACTAGTTTCTATGTAATTCTGATTTTTATTTATATTTTTAGTTATACAAATTATGTAAAATATGAAAATAATACTTTACAATAATGTGGTAAATTGTATAAATATCAGTTAACTACACTTCAGTGAACACAATATGAATACTGAATTGAATATTGAATACAATACAGCACTTATTAATCTTAGTTAATTTGAACATATACTAATAAAATAAATAATTTAAAGTTAATTAAAAGTTAGTTCATGCATTATTAACTAACATTAACTAACAATTAACAATTGTATTTTAATAATAAAATTCATAAATTAACATTAACCAAGATTAATAAATGCGGTAAAAAAGTATTGTTCATTGTGAGTTCATGATACCTAATGCATATGGTAAGGGATAATGTACAGTCAGCCGGTTGTTATCGCAAAATAAACTCCGACACGAAGCGGGGGACTCTTGTATCACCCTGAAGGGTTTTATTTTGCGATAACAACCGGCTGACTGTATATTATCCCACTAATTACACAGCTACTAACAAAATAAATAAATCCATGGGCATATAATATTGATTTGCATTGAAATTATGTAATTATGTGAGAAGAAAGAAATCACTGAACAACTGAAATCAACTTCCGGGTTGTGTCGGAGATCTGTTGGTGTTTAGTTTCTAATTAATGAACGTCTGACTCCTCATTATCCAGCTTATTACAAAACTATTTGCCAAATAAATAAATAAATGCACATGAAACATTGAATTGAGTTGAAATTATTTTATTAGCTCACTTGTAGAGATCATCCAGTGATCAGATAAGCAGGAACGATGGCTCAGATACCTGGATGAGCGGTCTGATACATGGATGTGCATTTGTTACTGAGAAATATCAGACCACAGGATGGTGCCATTAACCATTTAGAATCGAGTATTCCAGAGAGCCGTGTACTAAATAATATTAACAAATGTAACCTTATTCTAAACAAAGTGCTACAAATATCAAATACTTAAAGAAAGTTTTGTTAAAAACAAAATAGCGATTATAAAACTAGATGTATCTTGGGAAAATCTAGAATGCAATTTGGCTGAAAATAACTTCAAACAGCAAAAGAGTTGAACAGTGTTAGGTAGTTCAGTAGAGTGCAGCGGGTGGTATTTTTGCCCTATAGGTTGGCGTATTGCCCTGCAGTCTGGTTACTATAGTGATCTACCATTAGCAGATATTTGTATTTAAAGCAATATTCCAGGTTCTGTACAAGTTAAGCTCAATAAACAGCATTTGTTGCATAAAATGCCCCTCCTTTTCTTTAAAAAAAGGAAATATCTGGGTTCCAGTGAGACACTTACAATGGAAGTCTATGGGGGCCAATCCATAAATGTTACAATACTTACAAGACATAAACAATATGTATGTTAACATGATTTTAGTGTTATAAAATCACTTAACCTTTTCTGTTTAAAGTTGTAGCCAATTTTACAACTTCATTGACAAGACACCGTAATGCCTTAAACCCTAAAACCCCTAAAATGACCTTAAAAACTACGATTTAAACAACTTTGAAGCTCAAATAATACACGAGTTTTAACAGAAGAATTAATGTAAGTGCTTTTATAAAATTATAAGCTTCACATTTCTGCCATTAAACCCTCTAAAAACTGTAAGATGTAAGTCGTAATCTCGTAATTATGGAAATTACGACGTGACATAAATGCACCATTAGTGTCAGCAGCAAATCTTGATCAGTGCTGTAATTCAGTTATTCGGCTGTTCTTCAGCTAACATCAGATCTGCAATGCACTTTTTGAGTCCCTGTGAAGAAACCTGATGATATTCATTGGTATTGGACTGGAATCTCAGTGACTTTTCCATTCCCCAGTCAGTCCTGTTTATGACTGAACCTAGAATGTCTGTGATGGCAGCCCTAATTCTGAACCATTTAACACAGACTGCAGACTAATGGCACTGGAATTACACACTTCACCTCTTCACCTTCACTCCCTAGATTCACACACATTCTTTCATGCACACATTTCACAATTTTATTTTTTAAAGTATTAACATTGTTTCAGAGATGTCAGCTTGGCTTGGAGTTGAACCCTCACAGTATAGAGAGACAGGCTGGTAACACTTTAAATTAACGTTCTCTTTTTAAAGGGATAGTTCACCCAAACATTCTCTCATCAATTACTCACCCTCATGACATCCCAGATGTGTACGACTTTCTTTAATCTGCTGAATTCAAATGAAGATTTTTTAGAATATCTCAGCTCTGTAGGTCCATACAATGCAAGTGAATGGGTGCCAAAAATGTTAAGCTCCAAAAATCATGCAGCATAAAAATATTCCATAAGACTCGGTTTAAAATGGTTTAATCCAAATCTTCTGTAATGATTTGATAGGTGTGGGTGAGAAACAGATTCATATTTAAGTCATTTTTTAGTATAAATTCTCCTCACTGCTCAGTCAATCTCCACTTTCACCTTCACATTCTTCTTCTTGTGTTTTTAGTGATTCACTTCATGCATATCGCCACCTACTGGGCAGGGAGGAGAATTTATAGTAAAAAATAACTTAAATATTGATCTCTTTTTCACCCACACCTATCAAATCACTTCTGAAGGTATGGATTAAAACATTAGAGTTGGATTAATTTTATGAATACCTTTATGTGCTTTTTGGAGTGTCAAAATGTTGGCACCCATTGATTCACATTGTATGGACTGAAATATACTTCTAAAAATCTTAATTTGTGTTCTGCAGAAAAAAGAAACCACACACATCTGGGATGGCATGAGGGTGAGTAAATGAGAGAATTTTCATTTTTGGGTGAACTATCCCTTTAAGGGATTATGAAGGGATTAAAGGATGACTAAAAAGGATGACTAAAGATCCATTTATAAATGCAATATAAAGCATTGATATGCGGTAATAATAACATGAATAAAAACTTTCATGCAATACTTGCCAAATAGTTAGCCAACATGTTACCTCACATGTTATAAATGCTTAATAACTCTTATTCAACGTTAGTAACCTATGAAAATATACCGTAATGTGAAGTGGACACCTGTGAAGCATTTATTAAGGAGTTGCCAACATTAGAAACCTATATACATAAAATTCAGTATGTGTTAATGGTCATCAGGATTTATTATGTGCTGTGAATGAGCATGAAAACCTGAAAAGTGTTTTTGCAGAGGACTTTAGGTAACTAGGACTACGTAAAACAATTCTTCTGACATCAACGTGACAAGTGACAACACAAGTGAGTCAAGTACAGTAATTAATATAAACACAAAATTACATAATCCCTCTTTATAATCTAACAATAATAATCTATTATTGCTGCATTGTGGCATAATGTGAAAGTGATCATGAATAATGGCATTTTATGTTTTTGATTTTATTTAATACAAGTATAAATATGTATATTTATTAAGCATTTATAACATGTAAGTTAAAATGCTCATTATTTGGCAAGTATTGCATAAAAGTTGCTCTTTTTATTCATGTTTTCTTTCATTTTTATTCTTTATAACCACATACTGTATCAATGATTTATAATGTATTTGTGAATGACTTATTTGTCATTAATGAACCACTTTATAAACCTTTAACAAAAATAAGTGACCCATTAAATAAATTAGCTAAAAAAAAAATTTAAAAAATAAAACACATCATGCCATTAGATGCAAAATGTAGCCAAATGAAAACAAATCAACGTCATCGGGATCTTAAGTGAAGACGACTTGAACTACTCATACCAGTCCTGTTGCGGTTCATCGATTACCAGCAGTATCTTCTGTCTCTTGGAGGAAGCTGGCACGGGCATTTGCTCCACCAGTCCTGCTGACGCTGCAGTCTGTTTCACCACACTGGTGATGGAGCTGAAGAACCCCGTTCCTAACGGCTGGCTGGATGGAATGACTTTCCTCTCCTGGGCCGGGGAGACCGGAGCCAGTGCTGATGCTGGTCCCGGAGGGGGAGGCTGAGGAGGATCTGGTTTCTGCAGGTCTGACATGTAGCCATTGGGTAGGTTGGAGATGAAGGTGCTGTCTGACAGACGCCTGCGCAGGTAGTTCATGGCTGAAGACTAGAGGAACAGTGCTGCTGATGTGGAAAGTGGTCTGGTGATATCTACACCTATATTCAGAGCATTCAGCCCAGCAGAGAGATGATGGGATCCCTCCTTGCGTCGCAGTGTTTCCTCCCCTCTGCTTTCAGTATCTCTGATGTTGTGTGTAGGCAGCCAATCAGACGATGGCACTGCGGTCTGCATCCCTGCATGAGATGCTCGGACTCTCTCCCCTCCCCCACACTACGCTGCCTCTATTAGAGCCTTAATGACACCACAAGCATAACACATAAAACACAGGCTTTCCTGCAGTACATGTGTGGGGAAAATGAGTGTAAGCTGTGTAAATGGGCTTCTCCTTGTAGTAGTATAAGGGGTTTTCTTCACATATACAGATTTAGTAGATGAGAGCAAAGGAAATAGGTTGAACACTGTCAGTGCATGTTACATGAGCAGTCAGACCTCATTCTACACTGTTAACTCTTTTCTCATTTCTCCATGTTTCATACAGTCATTTTATAAAAGGGAATCCTTTTTCTTTTTTCAGTAGGCATTTACCTCAGATAATATCTCAAATGATAGATAGATAGATAGATAGATAGATAGATAGATAGATAGGTAAAGATAATATATGATGATTATAGATAGATAGATAGTTAGATAGACAGACAGATAGAGGAGAATCAAGATGGAGACTCAAGATGGCACCGAGTATGGCTGCTGCATTGCAAGCTCCGACACAACATTGTAGTTTTTGACCAACATTTACCTCAGATAATATCTCAAATGATAGATAGATAGATAGAAAGATAGATAGATAGATAGACAGATAGATAGATAGAGATAAGATATGATGATGATGATAGATAGATAGATAGATAGATAGATAGATAGATAGATAGATAGATATGATGATGATAGATATATAGGTAAAGATATGATGATATAGATAGATAGATAGATAGATAGATAGATAGATAGATAGATAGATAGATAGATAGAGATATGATGATGATGATAGATAGAGAGATAGAGAGATAGATAGATAGAGATATGATGATGATGATGATAGATAGATAGATAGATAGATAGATAGATAGATAGATAGATAGGTAAAGATATGATGATATAGATAGATAGATAGATAGATAGATAGATAGATAGAGATATGATGATGATGATAGATAGATAGATAGATAGATAGATAGATAGATAGATAGATAGATAGATAGAGATATGATGATGATGATAGATAGATAGATAGATAGATAGATAGATAGATAGATAGATAGATAGATAGATAGATCGATATTCTACTGGCAAATGTTCAGTCTGTGGATAACAAGCTCTGCGAGCTGAGAGCACAGACTGGGCACTCAAGGAACTGTACGGGATTATAAGCAGATAGATAGATAGGTAAAGATAATATATGATGATTATAGATAGATAGATAGATAGATAGATAGATAGATAGATAGACAGATAGATAGATAGATAGATACAAGATCTACGCTACAAGACTGTTTTGATCACGTGGACTGGGAGATGTTCCGGTCCGCCTCTGATGACGACATCGAGCTTTACGCTGATAGCGTAACGTGTTTCATCAGAAAGTGCATAGAGGACGTTGTTCCGACCAGAACAATACGGATCTACCCGAACCAGAAACCTTGGATTAATAGCGATGTTCGCGCGGCACTTGATGCGCGGACCTCAGAATCAGAGCAGCAGAACATCAGTACAGGAACAAGATTGAAGGACAGTTTAACATCACCAACTCTAGAAGCATGTGGCAGGGAATTAACATCATCACGGACTTTAAAGGGAATAAAAACTCCGCCGTGAACACCGCTGCCTCTCTCCCGGATGAGCGAAATACTTTTTATGCTCGTTTCGAGGGAAATAACACCGCCCTCGTGGAGAGAGCTCTCGCGGCCGAAGCTACAGAGATTAGTTCACTCTCCATCTCTGTAGCGGATGTAACCGGATCCTTCCGAAGGGTGAATATCCGCAAAGCCGCGGGTCCAGACGGCATTCCGGGCCACTTCATCAGAGCGTGTGCGAACCAACTGGCTGGTGTTTTTACAGACATTTTCAACCTTTCCCTCTCCTTGTCTGTGGTCCTCACATGCTTTAAAACTTCCACCATTGTGCCTGTTCCAAAGCAATCCAAAATCACTTGCTTAAATGACTGGCGTCCTGTTGCTCTGTCCCCCATCATCAGCAAATGCTTTGAGAGACTAATCAGAGATTACATCTGCTCTGTGCTGCCTCCATCACTGGACCCATTGCAGATAGCTTACCGCAACAACCGCTCCACTAATGATGCCATTGCATCTACAATACACACTGCTCTCTCCCACCTGGAAAAAATAACACTTATGTGAGAATGCTGTTTATAGACTACAGCTCAGCATTCAAAAGTATAGTGCCCTCCAAGCTTTATGTGAAACTCCGGGCTCTTGGTTTAAACAGCTCGCTGTGCAGCTGGATCCTGGACTCCCTGTCAAGCAGACGCCAGGTGGTTAGAATGGGCAGCAACATCTCCTCATCACTGACCCTCAACACTGGAGCCCCGCAGGGCTGTGTTCTCAGCCCACTCCTGTACTCCCTGTACACACATGAATGTGTGGCAACACACAGCTCCTATGCCATCATTAAGTTTGCTGATGATACGACGTTGATAGGTCTGATCACTGACAATGATGAAATAGCCTACAGAGAGGAGGTGCACACTCTGACACACTGGTGTCAGGAGCACAACCTCTCCCTCAACGTCAGTAAGACAAAGGAGCTTGTGGTGGACTTCAGGAGAAGAGAAAGAGAACACAGCCCCATCACCGTCAATGGAGCACCAGTGGAGAGAGTCAGCAGCTTCAAGTTCCTGGGTGTCCACATCACTGAGGAACTCACATGGTCTGTCCACACTGAGGCCGTTGTGAAGAAGGTTCATCAGCGCCTCTTCTTCCTGAGACGGCTGAGGAAGTTTGGAATGAACTACCACATCCTCACACGGTTCTACACCTGCACTGTAGAGAGCATCCTGACTGGCTGCATCTCCGCCTGGTATGGCAATAGCACCACCCACAACCGCAAAGCCCTGCAAAGGGTGGTGCGAACTGCTAGACACATCATCGGAGGTGAGCTTCCCTCCCTCCAGGACATCTATACCAGGCGGTGTGTGAAAAAAGCTCGGAGGATCATCAGAGAATCCAGCCACCCGAGCCATGGGCTGTTCTCACTGCTACCATCAGGCAGGCGGTATCGCAACATCAGGACCCGCACCAGCTGACAACATGACAGCTTCTACCCCCAAGCAATCAGACTTTTGACTTGATCTCTCATGATCAAATACATCAGCACTGCACCTTATTACTCTTATTATCTCACAACGGACTGTCATAAATTATATTCTCTCTTAACAATGCACTGGCAACTTACTATCAACCGACAGCCTGAATGTCAATACAGTACAATACAACCTACTGTATATCTTATATTTCATATATACTATATATACAATTTTTATTGTATAATGTGTATTCTATATTGTGTGTATTGTATACTGTACATTGCATGTTATTATTTGTATATTGTGTTGTGTGTAATTATGTGTATATTAGATTTTAAATTGTGTTGCGTAAATCTGATGTTTATTGTAAATTGGTATGTTTCATCACTGTCACGACTACTATGTTGCTCGGAACTGCACCCAAGAATTTCACACACTATTGCACTTGTGTATATGGTTGTGTGACAATAAAAGTTATTTGATTTGATTTGTGATAGATAGATAGATAGATAGATAGATAGATAGATAGATAGATAGATAGATAGATAGAGATAAGATATGATGATGATAGATAGATAGATAGATAGATAGATAGATAGATAGATAGATAGATAGAGATAAGATATGATGATGATGATAGATAGATGGATAGAGATAAGATAGATAGATAGATAGATAGATAGATAGATAGATAGATAGATAGATAGATAGATATGATGATGATGATAGATAGATGGATAGAGATAAGATATGATGATAGATAGATAGATAGATAGATAGATAGATAGATAGATAGATAGATAGATAGATAGATGGATAGAGATATTATGATAGATAGATAGATAGATAGATAGATAGATAGATAGATAGATAGATAGATAGATAGATAGCTTCATTCAAATGCGGAAAAATGCTTGTACAGATAAATTAGGCGGGTAGAATTAAAAAATAACACGAAATAGAGTAGAGATGCAAATGAGCAGGATTAGCCGCCCGGATGTTGTATTCGACTGGTTAAGTGCGATGGATCTAAATCTAAATATTTGTTTTATTCTCTTTAATTTTTATTTATAATTTAATTTCTATATAAGTTTATTAGCGTCATTATTCAGGTGTTAATATATGTTATTATTATTATTATTATTATTATTATTATTATTATATAATTATTATTATATAGTTTATTATATAGAGATTGTTTCGCAATTGTGAAAAATATTAAGATATTGACTTTTAATTGTAAGAGGAAAAAACCTCACAGTTGTGAGACATTTTTTTTAATTGAGTTTTTGAAAAATCATAAACTGTGGGTTTTTCTTCCTCAGGCGGAAACACGAGCTGTGGTCGAGCTATTAGCTGCTTTATCATAATATTCAACATTACGATCGCAACTCGGCGTCATACTAACACATTAAGGACTGATATATTTATTATATACATACTGCAGGTCTTACTCAACTAGTCGGACTTAGTGTTTGTGATTTAATTTACTGAAGTAAACTTTAGACAGAGATTCGTTTCTGACTAGCAGCCCGAGCTAACAGCTAAACTAGCGCAAAATGCTAAAAACAACTTAATCTCTATTATTTTCACATTTTATTGTCATTGATTGTAAGTTTGCGAATGTCTTTCCTCTCTGAAACACATTTTGTATACAGATGCCAACATTTTCAAGCTCTATAAATGAGCTGGAGTAAATGATCAGTTAGTTCTGCTTTAAATACGAATGTTTGTGATAAAATGGATCTTTTAATTCATCAATTCATCAATAAAATGAACAACAACATAAGCAGACTTCATTATAACTCATATGAGGGTAAGTGACTGCATTCACAGCTCTTAAACACGAAATATTGAATATTCACATTGTTCATGACATGGAACAAAACATGTATCATGTAATATAGTGTTAATTGATGTACCATGTAAATACACTGAGATATATATGGTATTGGGATATTGTTATATTTAGTTATGATTATTTCTTTATTTTTTTCTAAATTCCAAAAACGATTGTTTCTTCATTTTGAATCAATGTTTCAATGTGATCTCACACTTTTGGACCCCACTGTGTATCGAAGTGCCAGATTTGTAATACAATATTACCTTATGAACAAAATAAAGCTGTACTTGCTTTAATATTCAAGTCTGACCACATATTAGAATATAAATAGACTAAACTGTTCTGATTTTTTTGATTGATTAGGGAATGACTGTCAGTCGTCAGGAGCATGTGCTGTTCATAATGTTTGAATTGAATGTATGTGATTTATGAACAGATGATTCAGGGGCATCCAGGGTTCATGTGCTGAACTCAGGGCCTCCTCATGTAAGCCCAACCAAGAGAAAACACCGTGAGGACCACGACTCGGATGAAGAACACATGAACAAAACAAGTCGCTTACTGGCGTCACATCTGTACGTCAATTACAATGCTGCTGAATTTCACATCTTATTTTATTGTTTTATTTAACATTTTTGTACATTTCACAAGGCATCCCAAAAAAGAAAACACAGTTATCATTTACTTACACTCTTGTCGTTCCAAACCTGTATTACTTTCTTCTGTGGAACACAAAAGGAGATGTTAGTCACCATTCACTTTCATTGTATGGAAAAAAAGATGCCATACAATAAAAAGGGAATGAAAGTCACTCTGCCTAACATCTTCTTTTGTGTTCCATGAAAGAAAGAAAGCCATCCATGTTTGGAACAACATGAGAGTGAATGATGGAGCAGGGCTGAACTATCTCTTTGAAAATATGCACTGAATTGCCTGTGATTTTTTGACATGGTCAACTTTTTGTGATTCATGTGATTTGTGATTGTTAGGAGGAGTCCTAATGGAGACACTGTGAATCCGGAATCATGGAATCACAATCATAATCATCATGTGTTTGCACCATTCCCCATATTTGCAATGGATCAGCCACTTGCATTGACCAAACACAGCTCAGATTCGGCCAGGAGTACTCGACTGTCACCTGGACCCAACACACAGCTCCAGCAGGTCAGACTTAACCCTGAAATACAATGAGAAATTCACATGCATTTACTTTAAAATGAAAAAAAAAAAAAAGCAATGGCTGCAGTGTTTCATAATTTGCATCGTGCAGAGTTTGTCATATTTCTATTTCAATAATGTGCACTTGTGTTCACGTCAGAATCGTCCATCTGTGATCACGTGTGCCCCTGCGAGCAGCTGCACCTGCAGTCTGTCCAGCTGTCACATGTCTCATAACAGCTGCAGCTCTGGATCCACCAACAAGACCAATGGTAATTTATCTAGAACACCTTCAAATCATCAAACAGAGAATCATTAACAGTGAGACTGATATGACAGTGTTTATCAGAAGGATTCAGAAGTTTCCACCCACAGAGCCGGCAGGTACAGGGCAGCAGTCTCCGGGCAGAAGCGCTATTTTCACATTAATATTTCATTAAATTGCAATCTAAACATATTTTACTGAGATATTGCATGTCTTGTTCATCATCATCATCTCTTGTATTTATATCTTTTAATATGATAAGTATTTAATTCACAACACATTCATATTTAAAAGCTGTCTCCCGACCGGTTGTACCTACAGATATAGTCAAAATTTAAGAGGCAAGACTCATGAAATGGCTGATGTGAGTTTAATGGAAGATTGAATTATTTTTATATGACAATTATTAGGCTCTTCGAACAATGAAAGTAAATGTTGGTTTTGTATTTGCAGACATACACAAACTTGATTTTTTCCACATGTTCTGTGCCATTTGTGGGGAAATATAGTAGATTGTCTACTTTCATAATATATTTCACCATATTACAGTCATGTTTATATTTTCACTTTTATTTAAATAACATTTCTTCAAATCTCTTTGAATGTAATTATAACACAATTAGAAAGAGGAATATCTCATTAGCATGCAAAGGTTTGGACTGGAGATTAATGACTATGAGTGCCACTTAAGGAAATTAAGGATCAGTCCAATTCATTTATTATAAAGAAAAATGTCAATATAAATACATTAAAATGTATTCAATTCATGTGTTAAAATGTGAAATATAGCAAAATAAATAATGGACAAAGAGATGAAGCAATTGGCAAATGCTTTTCAGAAATGCAGTTTTAACTACATTTTTGAACATGAATAAAAAAAACAACTGTCTATTTGATGTCAATTTGAAAATTGATTTATTTCCTTTTAGATTTTTTGTTGTTATATTTGTGTTTATTTATCAATTGATAAGGGATTAATTCATTTTTTAGTGTCACTTCTAGTCAGAGTTTTTTTGCACAGATTCCGTGTGGGTCTGCTTTCGGTGTATAATCAAGTGCTCCATGTTCTGTATTCTGCATGGACAGTGTTTCACAAATGAAATGTGTCAATGCTTTGTGTTTTCCAGCAAACACTGTGTGTGACCCTGTGATCGAAGAGCACTTCCGCCGCAGTCTAGGGGACATCTATAAAGAGCCGGAGCCTGTCTCTAACTCAGTGTCCATCACTGGCTCTGTGGATGACCACTTCACTAAAGCACTGGGCGACACCTGGTTACAGATCAAAGCCAGGGGCCACGGCCCTACAACCCCACAGCCTAAATCATCCTGAGGGCCGATGTTAAACCTGTCTAAACACCTTGAGATGACCCATGATGATGGCAACAACTTAAAAACAGTTGGGCCTTTAAGAAGAACCCATGAGTTTAGTTTGAATGACATCAGAGCAGTGTTATGTGGAATTTGATAGGTGGTGACATAAGTCTTTAGGTTTTACAGATCAAAGTGAGACTGTTATCATGTTGTTTCACCCAGTTTCATGTGTGATTTGTGATAGAGTTATAATCTGTGATACAGGTTGAAAATGATTTCCTCCTTTACACGTTTATGAATCCATCAAGTGCTTTTAACCAACAATGTCCAAAGATTGATCTAATAATCCACAAGCTAACATTTGTTCGGTCATCATTCCAAGAAATATGTGGCTCATATTTCACCCCAAAATCAAAAGAAAAAATAAGAATTATATTTTATAATTTATAATGAAATTATAATTATTATATTATAAATAATATTGTTACAGTTTAAAAATAATTTATATTTATTAAAAAAATGAAGCCTATATTTAGGACCATACATTGCATTTGCATTATTTTTTATGACATTTAAGCATATTTTACCAACCATTTCATGAAATGCTTAATTGGAAAAAATAAAAAATAATATATATATATATATAGTACAGTACAGTGCAAAAGTTTTAGGCACATAATATATTTCACAAAAGCGTTTGTCTTAAAATGGTTATTTATATTTTCAGCTTTAGTGTGTCAATAGGAAATATAAATGTTAGACTCCCAAACATTACTTTTGCAAATAGAAAAGAATAGAATAGAAGAACAGGGAGCCCTGCAACAGATGTCATCGCCCTCACAGCCACTGAACATCGTGTCAGTCTGAGATTACATAAAAAGACAGAAGCAGTTGAGACAGTCTAAACAGATAGAAGAACTGTGACGAATTCTCCAAGAAGCTTGGAACATCCTATCTGCCAACAACCATTAAAAACTGTGTCCAGGTGTACCTAGGAGAACTGGTGCTGTTTTAAAGGCAAAAGTGGTCACACGAATATTGATTTAACTTTTGTATGTTTACTGGACTTTGTATGACATTAAGTGATAAATGAAAACTATGTATTTCATTATTTTTGAAGACATCCTCACTATGCAACATTTTTCACAAGTGCCTAAAACTTTTGCATATACAGTGTGTATATATATATATAATGTACTTGGAAATTTTTTCCCACATTTCATTAATGCTTGCTTGTCAGGAAAGTAATGTAACAAAGGAAAAAAATAGGCTTTATTCTTTTGATTTTGGTGTGACATATTTCATGACATTCACCCCTTTATCTTTCTTTAATGCATGATGTTAAAACTGTTATAGCTGGTATCAATTGTAGACTTATTTACACTCTTCACTCAGATATCTTTATTTTTGTCAAGTAACCGACTGCTGGGACAGTGTACTCGATATTTTTTTTATAACGTATTTCACGAAAAGTCTAAGCAGCTGGTTTGTACGTGACTGAATGATGTATACACCTGCTGATAGATTATCCATATATCAATGCCAATGAAGACGTTTAATGCATAATGAGTGTGAAGTGTGTACACTGCCTCTTTACATGACTCTTGACGAGTCGTTTGCTGGCTTGTTTGATTACTATGTAGATTTTTAGAAACCAAAGCTTATTTCAGTTAAGTAGATTTTAAACACTTTTAATGCGATCAGTACAGGCAACAGATCACCCTGTTTGTGTTAAACTGTCCTGTGCATTCATTTCAATATCAAATACACTTTTCTGTTTTTATAACTCTGAAACAGTCTTTTTCTGCAGCATATGGACTGAATTATAATGTAAATGCTTTTTTTTTTTTTTTTTTTGGCGACTGATTCCGTTTATGCTATTTAATAACAGTCACTCATCGTTTGTATTTTCCTTTTTATGTTTTAATGAATATAAATTACCATCATTGCGCCGTGCGTTATGAATACACAGTTTTAGTAACTTGTATTACTGTTTAACTGTCATTAACCATTGTGCATGCTAGTCCAATTTCCCTTTGTAATATATGTCAGATGTTGATTTAGATTTAGTGATACAGTAATGCTGTCATGTTTGAAGCCATCTGAGATTGCTACACTGAAAGTAGTTTAGTGGCCGAATGACCAGTCTCTTGATTGACCTGTTTGACATGGGTAGAGCTACATTCACATGGAACTGATAGTAACACAACGTATAATGTTGATATGAGTGACTGTGCCTTCAAATGCTACATTTATAAAAGAAAATCTTCTTTGAATGTGACATCAGTTTGCAACTTTTTGTTTTTCTTTGTTTTATTTCTTTAAATACCACTTTTATATTTTTACATTAAATAAAATCACATCACAGTAAAGACACATGTTTCTGGATCTTGATGATAGGAAAATATTTCCCTACAGTCCTATGCATCACCATTTAAATTTTGCACAAAAGCTAGCTGTGGGGATTCATTCCTCTTTTATTATTTTAGGTTTGTTTTTCAAATAATAATTGCACTTTTGTGAGATTCACATTTATTTCAATTATACGTAGGAAGTAGTTTTATTTAGTCCTTTACTTTCAGAGACATTTTGTTAATGTAACTCAATGTGAATTATAACTTCTGAATTATGCTGCAACACTTCATGACACAATGTCGCATTCAAAGAGTACAAGCCACATTTATTCACTGATGAATGCAGTAGATCTGATGAATTATTAATGTAGCGTAAACAGCACATGCTCATGAGATCTTGCAAAGTTACCTAATTTACAGTGAGTTAGCCGAGCATTTCATGCTGATACTTTGACATACATGATTGTGCCAGCAGGTGGCAGTAAAACCTCAGCGTTGACTCGTTCTGTCATGACATCCAAAGCTTTAGGAAGGTATCAAAATCCCCGATGTATTTAAATATCAAAGTGTTTATGATGTCTTCTTGAACAGCTAATCAGAATGTCAACGGTTCATCAACACAATAGCCCTGATTATGGATGATTTCAAGTGTTGAAGTACTACAAGCTTGGCCTAAGACAAAAAGAAAAAAAAAAAAAAAAAGAAAAACAATATTAAGTAATGAGCTTTTTTTCTTTCCCAAAAACTCAAAGACCTAAGAGAATAAAGAGAGACTAAAACGGAACCAAACAAGCCTGCAGTGAAGTGTGCTCTCAGAGGATTACACAGCACTGGCTCATTTTCTCACTTCTTATAAGCACATTGAGGGAAAGGCTTTGGCACAAATCTGCAGAGACAGCCTTTAAACTGAGACGACACTTTGGGGTCGCATGAATTTGGGCCCAGGTCTCCTGTGGCAAAACCAGACAATGTCGTTAATCTCCAGGTTGCAGAAAATGAATATACATGTAACATATTTTCATTCATATCTTTCTTCTGCAGAACACAAATGAAGATTTTTAGGAGAATATTTCAGCTCTGTAGGTCCATACAATGCAAGTGAATGGTGGCCAGAACTTTGAAGCTCCAAAAAGCGCAATGTCAGCATAAAAGTAATCTATACGACTCCATTGGTTCAGTCAATGTAGGTGTTCAATGTAGGTGTGGGTGCGAAACAGATCAATATTTAACCCTTTAAAGCCTGAGCCCAAATTCCGAAAATTCCATTCTGTGCCAGAATATGATATTCATATCAAAATTCATGTTATATTCATATTCATATAACATCACACACCTGAACTGTATATACCATATTGAAGAGAAGATCTAGGGCTTTCAAATGATATAAATATATGTATGATTATTTAAGGCTAATCATCCTTTATAAATAAGAATTCACACAGCAATTTTTACAAAAATCTTCTCCGGCCACCATACTTCATTTTCAACCATTTTAATTACAAGCTAGAGGGAAACTTAGAGTGTATGAAATATACATAATTTCGTGGGCAATGTAGAATAGCAGACAAATTAGAAATATAATCTATTGTTTAAAAGTTATGACCACTCTAGTGATTAGTGGGAAAACGGAATAAAATAAACATTTAGAAGGTTAAGATACATTTCACATGACCACTCCTCAAATACTCATTTTGAGCACCTGTAATAATAAATTGAGATTGCATCTGAAATTGAAGGACACAAACTCTGAAATATACATTTTATGTGTTCAATAAAACACACACTTTATTTAATTTGAACATTAGAATTACACACGAATTACACAGCAAAACATACATAATCAAACTTTTGAACTATCTACAGTAAATACATTTTTAATAAAGAGTGCAGGAACAGAATGTATTTAAATTCATAAATACTTAACAACTGCAATACCTGTGGAGAGAAGAGAGGGAGAAAAGAGGGGAGGGGGAGAACAACAACATCAGTAAACACAACCCAGCCTAGGCCTCTCTGCGAAACTGGTCACACTCAGCTGAGTGCCAAGACTGAAAACAGTTCCTATCGCGAACCAAGCATAGTCTTTTGCCATTACATTCCGGCGTGCAACAAGCTAATTTAGTTTTATATTCAGTCCTACTTTTCCGATAGCATAGCCAACATCTCTTAGAGGACTCTTCAAATTTAGGGACATGGGCTGTGTGGAGTGATGACGAAGGAGGGACTACAGGCCTAGGTGTATGCAAAGGGAAACTTGCGTGAATATCGATACCTCCCAGCTGACGAGCCAGGTTTTCTCTGAAATCTATCTGGGTTAAGTTCACTGGTCTATGCTCATCCCCTGGTGCAGCATGAATGTGTTGCCATTCCTTAAACAATATGAAACTATTGACGACGGCAATGTCTATGAAGTGGAAAAAAGAGTCTTCCACCATTTCTTTTGTAGGACGTCGTAAGATTTTATCATTTGGTCTGACCTATCAACACCGCCCATGTTTTTGTTATAATCGCTGATGACAGTGGGCTGGAGGGCTACTTCTTTTGTCCAGTCGCCATAATTTTTTACAAACTTAGTAATTTCGGTTGAGCCACTCGCATTGTGGAAATTGGAGAGGCATGTAACTGCACGCGTGTCCTTCCACTGAATTACAAGTATATTCCCCTCAATCCTACACCACCTCATATCCCCGCGAGCTGTCTTGCGTTCCCATCTTTTGATGTCTTTAAATTCTGTAGGACACAGTTTACGATTCACCCTGCATGCCCCACAGGCATTAGTTCCCATTTCTAACAATAAGAGATGGGGACGTGTAAAAGTTGTCAAACCAAACATTGTGGCCCTGGTCTTTGAATGGCTGCAGTAACGTTTCAGCTACTTTGGTGGCCAAGTCAGTGACATGCCCATTATGACTACCTGTGTAAACATTAAAGTCGAGAGTATACCCCGAGTCTGATGTTGCAATTACCCATCATTTAAAACCCCACCGAGTAGGCTTGCCCTTCATGTATTGTTTAAATCCTGACCGAGCTTTAGACTTGACCATACGTTCATCTATTGCGAGATTTTGGTTAGGCTGAAAGAGCTGCTGGCATTTTTGTTTGAGGTGGTCCATAAGATAACGCAACTTCCTAAAGCGATCCTGATTATCCTCTGTGGTAGGGTCTACAACATGTAGAGCTGCTAAAAGAGCCTTGTAGCGGTCATGCGACATAAATCCCCTCGCCCACGAGCCCTGAAGTGACTTGGTTCCCAAATGACGATGGGAATCAGGGAGAATTGAAAACCCCATGTAAATGAGCAACCCAAGACATTTTTAAAATTCATCGGGGGTCACCTCCATCCAAGCTCCTTGGTAGCTGGAATATGACGGACAGTTTAGGATGAGCTCCCACCCCTGAAGGTTTGTAAAGCTGTATATCTCAGCAACTACAGCCTGAGTAAAAAACAGCATGAAAAAGTCAATTTCTCACAACATCATATTGGAGGTTGACCGCACAACCTGACACACGCTACCTAAGTCAATACTGAATGGACGGCTAGGCTTAAATGGGAGAGGTTTTGGTGCCTGTGAATCGATATCAGAGTACGAGGGATAAGAAACAGAGTCAGGGAAGCGTTTACACTTTCTAGCTGATTTGGGACCTGTGTGAGAATGGCTAGCCATACCCAAAATAATAAGAGTAACAGTGTTAGTGTTACTGTGAGTATCAGTCATATGAGAAATAGAAACAAACAATACATACACATTCATATATACCCAGTTGATGTTCTTGGCTGGGGATCAGGTTCCATCTCATCCTCAATCTCCTCGTGGTCCGGGTCTTCCTGCAGTAGTTCTTGGTCCAGCAGATATTCCTCCTGTGTGCTCATGCCCTCAAAAGCAGGGAGCCATAGTCTTTCCATCTCTACAACAGAAAAAAGTACACAATTGGTAGCCAGCAGTGTGTTCTTCACAAATCCATACACTAAATAGTCACCAAAGGCTTGCAGAATAAGCAGAATGTCCAACAACTGCAGACAGCCCTCTCACACTTTCCTTGTGAACAGGAAGCTACACACAATCTAAAATCATTACTGTGTGATGGATGGGTAAGGCTATCTGCTAAATTATAGAAAGATATCTACCATTTTTTTTTTTATTACATGGGAAAATCAACAAGCTAGATAACTTATCTAACTAGCAGGCCAGTTTCCAGGCAGGTCTGAACAGCTAAAAAAAAAAAAAAAAAAAAAAATTCTGAACAGCGTCTGCTCTTTGCCTCACATTACTTCAGGCGGATTGTTCACAAGTGACAAAATTGGCAAAAAAAATGTTTTTTATATTTAGTTAAAAATGTACATAGTATTGCTAGTTAATGTTTATTTAGCAAGTTTCACAGAAATTTGCTTAAATATAGAGGCTAGCTGCCTGTCCGATGAACGCCGATGGTCATGTCATTTTTTCCAGAAATAACTAGCATTACTCCTACAAATAAATGCTTCGTAACTAAAACGTTTTGACTTTCAATAGACAATATTGACAACACATGTTAAATAACTTGTCTTACCTCGAAAGATCGCCTCAGTTTTCAATTTGAAGCAGTAAGTCCAACACTGGAGGTAATCTCCCAGGATATCCTCTCTGGCTCCGCTCAGGCAAATGGAGGATGATGCTGATGTCGATACATTTATTATTCACGCCCAGTAACCCCTTAACCAATCATATGTGCTTTTAGCTTATTTTGTCATGAGTATCTGGCAGTTTTCAGAAATAAAATCGGTGATTGGACGGCGAAGATATTGAGACAGGAACCATGGGAATAATTGTTCCCAAATTTGAACGCTCCGGCTGGAAAGGGTTAAGTAAATTTTTACTATGAATTTCCACCTTTGACCAGCCCCTACCAGTAGGTGGCGATATGCACGAAGAATGCGAAACACCAATAAACAAAAGAAGAAGAATGTGGAAGTGAAAGTGGAGATTTATAGTAAAAAAGGATTTAAATATTGATCTGTTTCTTAGCCACACCTATTATATCACTTCAGAAGACAGATTAAAACACTGGAGTCTTATGAATAACCTTTACGCTGCCTTTATGTCCATTTTGGAGCTTCAAAGTTCTGGCCACCATTCACTTGCATTGAATGGACCTACAGAGCTGAAATATTCTTCTAAAAATCATTTTTTAGAAAACTTCATTTGTGCTCAGCAGAAGAAAGTAAGTCAGTAAATGATGAGAGGATTTTAATTTTTGGGTGAACTATCCCTTTAAGTCCTTTGTACAGATTTCTTTGCTTCCATTGAAGCACACATGATGCTATTTGGATAATTCTCAAATCCTTCTCAATCATTTTGTTTTAAACATGCTGTGAAAAAAGTCTATGCTCTACCCATCAGTTTTAAATAATTATCAGAGAAAATCTAAACTCTCTTTTAATCTAAAGTCCTGGAGAAGGCTATTTTTCAACTCTACTCTTTTTTAAATGAAAATGGCATCCAAGATGAATTCCAGTCTGGGTTTAGAGCTAAACATAGTACATAGAGTCTGCTGTCCTTAAAGTCTCAAATGATCTGCTGCTGTTTGTTGATTCAAGGGACTGTGTCATATTAGATCTGCTTGACCTTATAGTGCAGCTTTTGACACTACAGACCACACAATTCTCTAGGAGCGCCTTAATCAGTGGGTTGGGATTCAGGGCACTGCCCTAGATTGCCCTTTTGAATTTGGGGCTTGCTACTCTTCTACTGCTCCCATTATCTGTGGGCTACCTCAGGGTTCCATTTTAGGTCCTGTTCTGTTCTCTTTAAAAAAGCATCCTTTAGGTTCGATATTTGGACACTCAAAAAATCTCATACCACTGGTATGCTTATATACCCAGTTATATGTCCCTTTTCAAAGTGACATTAAAAGTTGGATGGCTGTGAACTTTCTCCAGCTTAATCACTCAAAGACAGAAGTCTTAGTCTTTGGCCCTCCTGAGGGCATCTGCTAACTTACAAGCTCAAGCAAGAAATCTTGGGGTTTTTCCTTGTAAAAGCTAGTTTCTTCCAACTCAGGGTCATTTCTGTCATCTGAATATCTGTAGACTGTTGTGCATGCCTTCATTTCATCTAGCCATGATTATTATTACTCATTATATATGGGAGTTCCTCAGTCATCTGTATCATGCCTTCAGTCAGTCCTAAATGCTTCTGCCAGACTCTTGACTGGAACCAGGAAAAGAGACCGGATATCACCTGTAATAACTTCTCTTCACTGGCTTAATATTAAATACTGAATCCCGTTTTATTCTTTCTTTTCAAGGGGCTTCATGGTTGGCTCCTTCTTATATTTCTGATCTTTTATCTGTGTATCAGCCCTCCAGGCCTCTTAGGTCTTCAAATGATATTAGAACATCCTCCACAATCAATGTGTTCAAATCTAAGCTCAAATATCTAATGTAACCTTTTCTGAGCAGAAATGTTGAACTTGCTGTAACTGTCTATGTTTCTTTTTCTTTTCTGCATGTGTGTGTGTGAGTGTGTGTATGTTTTAGTGTATTTTCTCTTTTGTATGTTTTATTAATTTACTGTACAGCACTTTGGTCAACATATGTTGTTTTTAAATGTGCTCTAGTAATAAATGCGGAAAATGTGCATGCTGGAGAACACGATCATCAGGCTTTTTTCATGCCAGATCAAGTACATGCTGTCAATAAAGCAAAAGGGTGACACAAACACAAATAAATTCTTCCATACTTGTTTTTCAGTTTAACTTTTCACTCAAATGGTTTTGCTGATAATATAATTTGCAATGAAGAGATTTGCATTCAATTACAAAAATGTAAAGTAGAAGCATTATCACTAGTGCTCTCAGACTTTTGGACACCACTGTAACAATGCATTAGGGTCAGACATTTTAGGGGGGCTTGAGGCAATGATAGGGCTGATAATATCAGCAATGCATACACTTTTAATTGGTGCATGTGATGAAAGCACACTGTGCACAGAAATAAATCTTATACTCATAATTTGAGCATCAGCTCTTATCTGGTTTGGAATATACAGCTTTGCCACCTCATCATTTCATTGCGGAGACCCTATTGTTCTTCTTATTATTCTTTTTTAAAGGTTTTTGTACTTTTGGGATACTTAACATGCGTGAAAACTCTTGAAATTTTGCACACACATCAGAGTCATTGGCCATTAGGATTGGGCAAAGTTGCATGTAAGGGGGGCTCTATAGCACCCCCATTTTCACCTAAAGTCACCAAAACTGGTACATATATAGTTCTCATAAAGCCAAACAACTTTTATACTCACAGTCTTTAGCTCTGCCCAACAGGAAGTCCACCATTTTGGATTTTCTGAAAATCGCAAGCTCTGAACTTTTAAATACTCCTCCTAGGGGATTCATGTGACTGGTACCATATTTGTGCAACATCATGCCAAGACATTGTAGATGCTAAATTGCAAACTGATTTTTGATATTATGAAAGGTGTCGCCATGGCGAAGCAATACATTTATGGCTAAAAATGTGAAACAGGAAGGTCCTTATATCTTCTGTGTGCATTGTATGATTTTGATGAAAATTTAGCTGTATGTTTGGTAATGGGGGTTGATCACATTTATGTGGCTATTATGGGTCAGGGTCATAGCGCCACCAACTGGCAACAGGAAGTATGGCACTTTTAACAGACTTTGAAATAGCCCTCTTATGTTTACATGAATTGCTTCATGTAAAAATTATTTAGAATAATGTAAAGACACTGCTGATGTAAAATTGTAAAGGGATATTTGACATAAATACTGTTGCCATGGCAACACATTAATTGTTATAATTCTTTCTTCCTATATTTGGATGTTTTTGAGGCACTTGGCATGCTTAAAATATTGCACACCCATCAGAGTCGTTGGCCATTAGGGCTGGGCAAAAGTTCACGCATGGGCATGTAGGGGGGGGGCTCTGTAGTGCCCCCTTTAAAATGGGTGTGTAAGTCGGCTTCTGTAGCACCCCTATTTTCACTTACAGTCACCAAAATTGGTACATATATAGTTCTCATCAAGCCGGACAACTTTCATAATTATAGTAATTAGGTCTGCCGAATAAGAATTCGGCCATTTTGGATTTTGTGAATATTGCAGTCTCTGAACTTTGAAATACTCCTCCAAGGTAATTCATGAGACTGTCTCCACATTTAGACAACATTATGCCAAGACATTGACGATGCTAAATTTGCTAACAGATTTTGATATATCGAATGGTTTTTGCCATGGTGGGGCATTAAATTAATGGGAAACAGGAAGTGTCACATACCTTTTGTGTGCAATGTGTGATTTAGATCAAAATTGAGATGCATGTTTAGTCTTGGTGGCTAATCACATGGATTTGACTATCTTGTATCATGGTCAAAGGAAGTGTGGCTCTTACAACAAATTTTAAAATAGTCCTCTTATATTTACTTAAATTGCTTCAAAATGGTTTAGAATAATGTCAAATGCCAAATGCATGTGTCCACCTTGCATTGTGTTCCGAAAGCCACCGGGTGGAAATGGACCAGTTGTGCTTGGGCCCGTCATCACTGCTTGCAGCTAAATTAGGGCCCAAGCACAGAAATTGCGGAGACCCTATTGTTCTTGTTTTTTTTTCAAGGTTTCAGGGGCTTTTGGGGCACTTAACATGCTCTAAAATTCATGAAATTTTGCACATGCATCAGAGTCGTCGGCCATTAGGACTTGGCAAATGTTCATACATGTAGCACATCCCTGTAATGCCACCTAGAAAATGGGCATGTTCAGGGGGCTTTGTAGCACATCCCTTTTGAGCTACAGTCACCAAACTTTGTACATATATAGATCTCATTAATTTGGACAACTTTCGTGTGGACAGTCATAAGCTCTGCCCAACAGGAAGTTGGCCATTTTGGATTGTTTGAAAAATGCATGCTCTGGAATTTGAAATACTCCTCCAAGGGGATTCATGTGACTGGCATCAAATTTGTGCAAAATCATGCCAAGACATTGTAGATGCTAAATTGCGAAGGGATTTTTGATATTTTAAATGGTGTCTCCATGGCAAAGCAATACATTTATGGCTAAAAATTGGAAACAGGATGTGCCTTGTATCTTCTGTGTGCATTGTGTGATTTTGATGAAAATTCAGCTTTATGTTTGGTAATGGGGGCTGATCACATTGATATGGCAATTATGGGTCACGGTCATAGCGCCACCAACTGGCAGCAGGAAGTATGGCACTTTTAACAGACTTTGAAATAGCCCTCTTGTGTTTACATGAATTGCTTCAAAATTCTTTAGAATAATGTCAAAACACTGCTGATGTAAAACTGTAAAGGAATATTTGATATCTTAAGTACTGTTGCCATGGCAACACATTAATTGTTATTATTCCTTTCTTCCTATATTTGGGTGTTTTTGAGGCACTTGGCATGGTTAAAATTTCATGAAATTTTGCACACACATCAAAGTCATCGGCCATTAGGACTGGACAAAAGTTCACATATGGACGTGTGGGGGACTCTGTAGCACCCCATTTAAAATGGGCATGTAACGGGGTCTCTGTAGCACCCCCATTTTCACCTGGAGTCACCAAACTTGGTACATATATTGGTCTCATCAAGCTGAACAACTTTCATACAGTCATTAGCTCGCCCAACAGGAAGTTGGCCATTTTGGATTTTCTGAATATCCCAGACTCCAAACTTTTAAATATTCCTCCTAGGGGATTCATGTGACTGGCACCAAATTTGTGCAACATCATGCCAATACATTGTAGATGCTAAATTGCAAAAAGATTTTTGATATTTTGAGCGGGGTCGCTATGGCTAAGCAATACATTCATGGCAAAAAAATTGGTTTAAAGACATATCTTCTGTGTGCATTGTGTGATTTTGATGAAAATTCAGCTGTATGTTTGGTAATGGGGACTGATCACATGGATGCAGCTATTATGGGCATTATTAACTATTATTAACTGGCAGCAGGAAGTATGGCACTTTTAACAGACTTTGAAATTGCCCTCTTATGTTTACATGAATTGCTTCAAAATTCTGTAGAATAATGTCAAGACAACAGGTTGATGGGGGCCCTCAACCTGTTAACTCAACCTGTTAACTGTCACTCCCTTTCTTGAAAAACAAAACAGAAAATGACCTTTCCAAACTTAAACTATTGTAACTCATGAATGCTAGGGAGTACAGACCTAAGCCTGTTCTCTTTTTGAAGAAGAGACTTGGCAGTTTATTGTGCAAGTGAAAGCTTTTAAAGTGAAATAAAAAGTTATATAAGTTTAAGTTTATTGTAAGGAAAATATACTGCGCAAACTTTTAATGTTTTATATAAATAAAATTTACAAAAAATATCAGGTGAAATGTAAAAATACTAGAAAATCAAAGCCATATGTCTAACCCAGTTCTGTTCCAAATTTTAGGTCGATATATCAAAAAATTACTGTTTGGTGGGAATTTGTTCAGAAGCAGCACCAGAAATGTCCAATAGAGGACAGCCAAGCTCCATTGGTGAATGATTCCCAAAAGACCACATCTGCAAAATTATCTGAGGAAACTAAGCAAGAATTGGCAAGAAAACACAAAGGAACTAAAGCTACTTGTCTGACCATGTCTTGATATGTTTTTGAGAACAATAATACAAAAAGATCAGTTATATGAAAGCTTTTTCTAAGGACAGGACTGGGCGTTTTTTTCTCATAAAAATCCATAAAGGTGGGACAATAAGATAGGGGTGGGCGATATATACTGGTAGACATGATAAATTGGTAGAAATTTGCCAACTATTTTGGATTATCATCTCTATCGTGGTAACACAAAATTGCCACACGAAAAATGTGTACAGCACATAACACGTACGCACTCTGTCAGATAAATGGAGTGAGGTGGTGTGATTGCTCATTCCTCAAATTCATTTGAATGAGAGGAGTTTATGAAGGAAAAAGTGCATCTTCCATTGTGTGTAACTGATTTGGCTTTAGAAAACGCAATACCGAGCAGAAAACAGCAATTTGCAAGGCTTGTACATTGTGTATGTCAAAATACAGTATGCAAATATTCATGTGCGCATGTCTATTAGTGGTCAGAGCTTCATGTGAGACTGAGAGACATTATGAAACACATGGTTTTTCACTGACAGCTGCACGTGTTATTAGATGAAAGTACATCTAGAATGCAAGAAAATGTCACTGAATCAGCTTCTGAGGCCCGAAATTTCACTTGAGCAACCGGCAAGGCAAATTCAATGAGATTCATCCCGCACTCCAAATATGCCTCCCATCCAAACACGCAGCTGTGTCTTGTGCGAGTGTTGCACGGAAGCGCAATCTGAAACACATAAGTGCGCATGAGTATTGAAGTCATCCCAGTCCCTTCATTTGTGCTCCTGTGACAGAAAAGGCGAAGATCACACACGCTACTCATTCTGGTTTCTCTCAATGTCATGTGGGTTTTTAAAATACATCAAAACCCTTTTTAAAATTTAGTTTGAATGATGTTTGGAATCAGGAAACAAACCATCCATACTGTATTTTCCTTCAGATATTTTATATTTTCTTTTAATAGATTACTAAAAACACTAAGAGCCTAATTAAGTGTTTTTGGATAATTTTTTATTTATATGTTATTTTCTTTGTTGCACTGCTTTGAGAAGATGTTTCTTGAGGAAAGTTAATAATAATAATAATAATAATAATAATAATAATAATAATAATAAGTATAATAATAAGTATAATAATAAAAATATAAAGAAGATCAGTGCACATCATCAGACTGAAATGTGGCATTTTTTAACTTTAACTATGTTTGTCAACTTGCAAATAAAGAGAAAATGATATAAGTTATATAAGTTTTCATTTATAAAGTATTTAATTCACTGAGTGGAATACTTAAAACTACACATTGCGACATAATATCTAATACAATTTTATTGATTTTTCAGGAAAACAAAATGTAACTATATCGTGATATATATTGTTATCGTGATATAAGATTTTGGTCATTTCGCCCACCCCTAATATAACGTTTGGGATCTAAACAAAACTAATGTTAGAAACACCTCTCAAACCACATGTGAAGTGACATTTTATTGCACAACATTATATAAGACATTTACAAGATTAGAAATATTATAATAACTTCTAAAATAACTGGTTACAATGTAAGTGCTGTTAGCAGTTGGAGCCAGCAACTATTTTCAACAAATATATTATATTTTTTTCTGCCTTAAATTATTCAAGAGTTGTCTTATGTCACTAGATGATGCAATAAAGTAATAAAATGCTCAGGTGTGCTTATGCATGAACATTAGAAGAGTGCCGGTGTGTAATAGCCTTTAGCCCGTTAGCTGCTCTGAGAACCAGGGCAGATCATGTGCTCCCAACCATACATCGAGTATTCCTCATCAAAACTGTGTGGAAATTCTACCAAATACATTAGTTTATCCAAAGCATCATATGTTTGCATAGATCCATCAAAAAAAGGAGTGAGAACATTTTATTTTGGGTCTGATAGGTCATGCACACACAGCAGCAGTGGGAGACGTTGTGCCTCCAGACAGCTTGGATGTCAGAGCCCCTCCTCTGGATCGCTCCAAATGATCACGTGGTTGATGCCGCTTTCTGAACTGAGAAAGGCCAGCCTATATAACCATGGAAACCTCACACTATTGCCTACATGACCTACCAGTCAAACCATTATTAGAGATCTATTGGCCAGATTGATCCAGGCAAATAACCAATGTGCATCTGGTAATACCACGGTGTGTCTGACCTGTGTTGAATGAGAGATCTGGCTGTGAATCACAGATCAAGGTGTGGATGGGCTCAAAATACATGGAAGAGTCCACAGACATCTATTTTGATAGCAAAAAAAAAACAAATTAGTATCAATATTTTATTGAAATTAGAAATCTTTGATTACATGATAACAAAAAAATAGAGGATCAGTCGGGTTTTTTCCCAATTTTACCCCTTATTTTAGATGTTTTGGATAAAATGGTTGAGTCCATATTCATCAGTGGATCCTCACATTGAAATTCTTGCAGTTCACTCGACGTTTGTCGAAGTAGTGACACTAGAGGTCACCCTTGGGAGCCCCGAACACCTATGATCTTTGAAAAAAGGCCAATGGGAATTGGCGAGTGGAATTTGCATGCCACTCCCCCGGACATACGGGTATAAAAGGAGCTGGCTCGCAACCACTCATTCAGATTTTCTCTACGGAGCCGAGCGGTTGTGTTCAGCGAGCTGAATTACTCTGCCGATCCATTCACCTCGAAAAGCTGTTGGATTTACGGCACATTACAGCGGCTTCTCCCCCTCTTGCACTGGTGAAGTGCAGAGAACGCTCCTGGGAGCTTCAGCAGCTAAAAGAGTATATTCTTCCTACTGAAAGAATATATTTTCCCTTCTAAAAGAGTGGCATTAATGGAGAACGTCTTTTTAAAGATGCCTCTCCGTTTGTGTGTATTTCCTGGCTCGTCTCAGGGCGAGTTTGTGATCTCGTTTCGGCACTCACGAAGTGGATGAGCTCTCGATTGCAGCATCGGAGAGGGGGCTGTCCAGTCTGATGCTGCCAAGGAGTACTTGGCGATTCCCCAGGTGGATAAGGCGGTTGCAGCGGACCTGTGCCCACAAAACGGCGCCACCTGGCGGGGCCGCCTGAGACCCCTGTCCAGCGCCTGTAGGGTTACGTCGTTTCTGGCGACTAAGGCCTGCTGTGCTGCTGGACAGGTTGCCTCCGGCCTGCACGCAATGGCTCTCCTGCAAGTGCACCAAGCCAAGGCGTTATGAGAACTGCACAAGGGTAGTTCTGACCCAGGATTGATGCAGGAGCTGCGCTCGGCAACCGATCTCACTCTCTGGGTGAAGAAGGTCACAGCGCGGCCTCTTGGGCAGGCCATGTCCACCCCGGTTGTCCAGGAGCGCCACCTATTGCTCAACTTGGTTGAGATGTGGGAAGCTGACAAGGTACGGTTCCTTGATGCCCCTGTCTCCCAGGTCAGCCTGTTCGGCGAAACCTTTGAGGACTTCGCCCAGCAGTTCTCGCCGGTGAAACAGCAGACGGAGTCTATTCAGCACATCCTGCATCAGCGCGGTTCAAGACCTCGCACCTCATCTACTCGTCGCCAAGGGCGTCCTCCTGCCGCAACAACACCGGCCCCGCCGCAGCCCGCTCCTGCAGGAAGCAGATGCCACCCGTCTCACGGCCGGCCCCAAGAACCTGAGGAAGGCTTCGAAGTGCCCCAGAGATGGGCGATCCAGGCACATGGAGACCTGCTGCAGGCCTAGAGATGGTAAGCAGACCACTCCATCCCCGGTGGAGGGCTGGGAGGAGAATCATTTGCCTTTTCTTTGATTCCTACACGTTCAGAAAAGGAGCGGTTTCCTCATTCCCTGGGTCACAGCTGTCGTTATCACGACCACCGGCCACCGTTCCTTTATGGCAGGTATGGCACTCCAGGGGCAGTCCCCCCACCCCTGCATGCCCAGTTTGTGTGGCACAAACACACCCACACCCACGCCAGGCCAGTTCTGATGGACTGCGGGAATGTCTTTCCTCCTCCCCCCTCCCTGACCGTCCCTATGTTGGGTATCCAGAGCCAGGTAAGTGCTTCGATGTTCTCAGACTCAGCATGGCCACGAAGTCGGGGCTCCAGCCCCCTCGACGTGGTGCCTCAGGCTCCGCCCCGCTGCGAGGCCCCACCCGCCGGTACATCCGACGAGATTGTCCCCTTGGTCCCCCTCGCCCGGAGATTGGAAGCGTGGCTTGCGCTTCCCAACCCGTCGCGATGGCTGACCCGGACCGTTCGACTTGGCTACACGATTCAGTTCGCCAGGTGCCTGCCCGGGTTCAGTGCCATCCGCTTCACCTCGGTGAAGGGCGAGAACGAGAAAGTACCCTTCTGTGGGTGTGATAGAGCCTGTCCCTCTGGCCAAGATGAAGAAAGGGTTTTACAGCCCCTACTATATCGTACCGAAGAAAGGCGGTGGGTTGCGGCCAATCTTGGACCTGCGAGTACTGAACCGGGCTTTGCACAGACTCCAGTTCAAGATGCTGATGCAAAAATGCATTCTAGCGAGTGTCCAGCATCAACATTGGTCACGGCGGTAGACCTTGAGGATGCGTACTTCCACGTCTCAGTTTTACCTCAACACAGAGCCTTCCTGCGGTTTGCTTTCGAGGGCCAGGCGTACCAGTACAAGGTCCTCCCCTTCAGCCTGTCCTTGTCCCCTCGCGTCTTCACAAAGGTCGCAGAGGCAGCCCTTGACCCGCTAAGGGATATGTTGTGTGCACACAGGGACCTGGTGCTCACACACCTCAGTCAGCTGGGGCTTTGGGTCAACTGGGAAAAGAGCAAGCTCTCCCCAGTTCAGAGCATCTCTTTTCTCGGTTTGGTCTCGATGACGGCGTGCCTCACGAACGAGCAAGCACAGTCGGTGCTGAACTGTCTGAAGGCATTCAGACGGAAAATAGCGGTCCCACTGAAACTTTTTCAGAGGCTCCTGGGGCATATGGCATCCTCAGCGGTGGCCACACTGCTCGGGTTGATGCATATGAGACCGCTTCAGCACTGGCTTCAGACTCCAGTCCCGAGATGGGCATGGCGCCATGGGACACATCGCATGGTCGTCACGTCGATCTGTCACCTCTTCTTCAGCCCTTGGACCAACCTAGCGTTTCTACGGGCAGGGGTTCCCCTAGAGCAGGTCTCCAGGACCTGCTTGCTTCCCGGGAATCATTCCACTGTCCGCTATGGTATGCCCTGACCGAGGCACCCCTCAGTATAGATGCACTGGCACACAGCTGGCCCCCGGGACTGCGTTTCCCCCAGTGAGCCTACTTGCACAGACCCTGTGCAAGGTCAGGGAGGACAAGGAGCAGGTCATCCTAGTAGCACCCTACTGGCCCACCCAGACATGGTTCACGGACCTCACGCTCCTAGCGACAGCCCCCCCCCCCCTGGAAAATTCCCCTGAGGAAGGATCTTCTTTCTCAGGGAAGGGGCACCATCTGGCACCCACGACCAGACCTCTGGAATCTCCACATCTGGCCCTTGGACGGGACACGGAAGACCTAAGTGGCCTACCACCCGTGGTGGTAGACACGATCACTCAGGCTAGGGTTCCCTCTACGAGGCATCTGTATGCCTTGAAGTGGCATCTGTTCGCTAAGTGGTGTTCTTCCTGACATGTAGACCCCCAGAGATGCGCAGTCAGATCGGTGCTTTCCTTCCTGCAGGAGAGGCTGGAGGGGCGGCTGTCCCCCTCCACCTTGAAAGTGTATGTAGCTGCCATTTCTGCACATCACGATGCAGTAGATGGTAAGTATTTGGAGAAGCACGACTTGATCATCAGGTTCCTGAGAGGTGCTAGGAGGTTGGATCCCCCAGACCATGCCTGGTAGTCCTTCGGGGTCTACGGGGAGCTCCCTTTGAGCCCCTGGAGTCAGTTGAGCTAAAGGCACTCTCTTTGAAGACTGCCTTCCTGACTGCACTCACTTCCATCAAGAGGGTAGGGGACCTGCAGGCGTTCTCTGTCAACGAAATGTGCCTGGAGTTCAGTCCATGTGCCCAAGGTTCCCACGACCCCGTTTACGGATCAGGTGGTGAACCTGCAAGTGCTGCCCCAGGAGGCGGCAGACCCAGCCTTGGCATTGCTGTGTCTGGTCGCATCTATTTGGATCGCACGCAGAGCTTTAGAAGCTCCAAGCAGCTCTTTGTCTGCTTTGGCGGTCAGCGGAAAGGGAGCGCTGTCTCCAAACAGAGGATTGCCAAATGGGTCATTGACGCCATCATGATGGCATATCACGCTCAGGATGTGCCGCCCGCCATGGGGCTACGAGCCCACTCAACTAGGAGCGTGGCGGCCTCCTGGGCCCTGACCAATGGTGCCTCTTTAGCAGACATCTGCAGAGCAGCGGGCTGGGCAACACCCAACACCTTTCGAGGTTCTACAATCTCCGGGTTGAACCGGTCTTGTCCCATGTATTGTCAGGTACAAGCAGGTAAGTTCCAGGACAGCTGGTCGGGTGTACCACTTGCGCATAGCGCCTTTCCCCTCCCCTGAGGTGAAGACATGCGCTTTGACTCCCAGTCATGTTCATGATCAAGTTGTGATCCCTGGATGACTTTCCTCCTTAGCCCTGTGGCAGACGAGTTTGCGGAGAAACTCGCTGCCGGCCCAGTACATGTGCTAACTAAGCCCTGTACTGGGAAAGGTGCTCCACATGCACTGGTTCCCTGTAGGTGACCACATATGATATATCTTCCGCTAAATCGTTTCCCTGTCGGTAAGCTGCGTCTTCCTTGGGCAGAGGTTCCTCTGCCCCAGTCACCGTGTTTGTAGAGCCCCTTCCCCCTCGGGTAGGACCTACCATGGGACTTCTCCACATGACATATTTCTGACAAGACTCTGTGAGACCATGTGATGTATTTCCACTAAAACCCCCCTCCCCCTGGGCAGGGTGTGGTCTCCGCGGTATCTTCCCCTTGGGAGTGACACCCTTCAGACGTAGACACTTATGGCCCCCAGTCAGTAAACAAAATTCCACTCTTTTTGGGGAGAAAAAAGAGGAAAAGAGGCCATGGCTGGGCTAGCCTGTCCCTATTTTTTGGGCAGTCGACTTGTCCCCAAAGAGACCGTTCGACGCTCATAAGAGCTTTGGGGGAGGTTACGTGATGGCCTGGTGCACTGGCTATGAGGCACACAGCAGTCTGCCCGTCTCGCACCGCCAGTCCACGTAACACAGTTCAGTCGTTGTGGCGTTTTGTATAGGGACCCCTAGTGTCACTACATCGACACAACGATGAGTGAGTGACAGATAGGGAACGTCCTGGTTACTTTCGTTACCTCCGTTCCCTGATGGAGGGAACGAGACATTGTGTCCCTCTTGCCACAACACTGAACTACCCGCTGAAATGGCTGGGACCTTGTCTCAGCTCCTCAGCACAAAACCTGAATGAGTGGTATCAGGTAATCAGGGAATGGAGGTTACGAAAGTAACCAGGACGTACTGTCGCTCACCTTTCGCATGTTTTAAAAATGCACTCTTTTAACATTTTAAAATATGTTTTTCACTGTAATGTTCTAATTGCAAATTAGACTGCAGAAGATGAAAGTTGAGTTTTTAAGCTTTAATTTGATAGCAGGTTTGTGAACTTTGATGAAGTTTTTGATATAAAACAGAAGCATTTGTTTTGTAGCCACACTCAAACGCCACCTGTTGGCCAGTGACAGTTAACAGGTTTAAAATGGGTGTGTAAGACGGCCTCTGTAGCACCCCGATTTTCACCTACAGTCACCAAAATTAGAACATATATAGATCTCACCGGTGTAGCCATGGCGAAAATGGAAAATAGGAAGTTCGTTATATCTTCTGTGTGCATTGTGTGATTTTGATGAAAATTCAGCTGTATGTTTGGTAATGAGGGCTGATCACATTGATGTGGCTATTATGGGTCACGGTCATAGCGCCACCAAATGGTAGCAGGAAGTATGGCACTTTTTATAGACTTTGAAATTGCCCTCTTGTGTTTACATGAATTGGTTCAAAATTCTTTAGAATAATGTCAAGACACTGCTGATGTAAAACTGTAAAGGAATATTTGATATCTTAAATACTGCAATGCATTAAAGGTGCACTCAGCGATTTCTGAGAAACACTGTTGATATTCGAACTCAACTGCCAAAACAAACTCACCCCTCCCTTCAGTGCTCCTTTGGAAGCTCCGCCCCTCAAATTCATGCACATGAGACGGTTTTACGCACACCAGTTCCAGACACTCACAATTCTCCTGCTACTAAATCTAACATCACAACAACAGCATGTGAAACATAGCTAAATTTATGTTACCCACCTATCGAGGAGAAAAAGAGCAACTTCTGCATCCGTCTTCAAGCCTTTTATGTCTCTCCATAGCTGAAAAGCCTCACCGATGTTGACATGGCTCCTAGCCCTCAACTTATCATAATCTTTCTTTTTTAGTTTATATTCATCTGACTTTTTTCTCTTGGTCTGTTTCTCAGCCATTTGTCCTCCTTGGAGTTTAGAAAGTTCGCATGAGCCAGATTTTCCGTCACTCTTCTAATGAATTTCTCACTCTGCCCCCAACCCCCATCCTGTGTATGCACAAGAACCACCCCCTGTTGATGATTGGCTGGAGTACTGTTGTGTGGATCGGTCTGATCCACTTTGTTTTTGTCCCATTTACAGAGCCAGGGCTGTGTACAAATACTTGGGGGCTAATCACATGGATGTGACTATTTTGGTTCACAGTCAGAGCACTGCCACCTGGCAGCAGGAAGTGTGGCTCTTACAACAGACTTTAAAATATTCTTCTTATATTTACCCAAATTGCTTCAAAATTGTTTAGAATAATATCAAATGCCAAATGTTTGTGTCCACCTTGTATTGTTTTCCGAAAGCCACTGGATGGAAATTGACCCATTGTGCTTGGGCCCATCATCGCTGCTTGCAGTTATATTTATTATTATTATTATTATTCTTTCAAGGTTTTCGGTACTTTTGGGGTACTTAGCATGGGTGAAAACTCTTGAAATTTTGCACACACATCAAAGTCGTCAGCCATAGGGCTGGGCAAAGTTGCAGGGGAGGGGGGGGGGGCATGCATGGGGGGCTCTGTAGCACCCCCTTGAAAATGAGCATGTAAGGGGGGCTCTGTAGTGCCCCCTTTAAAATGGGCATGTAACAGGTTCTCTGTAGCACCCCCATTTTCACCTAGAATCACCAAACTTGGTACATATATTCTCATCAAGCCGAACAACTGGAAGTCGGCCATTTTTGATTTTCTGAAAATCTTTCAACTTTTAAATATTCCTCCTAGGGGATTCATGTAACTGGCACCAAATTTGTGCAACATCATGCCAAGACATTTTAGATGCTAAACTGCATACAGATTTTTTATATTTTGAACGATGTCGCCATGGCGAAACAATAAAGTAACATCACATGTAACAAGTAGCGCCACCTAGAAGATGGGCATGTTCGGGGGGCTTTGTAGCACATCCCTTTTGAGCTAGAGTCACCAGACTTTGTACATATATAGATCTCATCAAGCTGGACAACTTTCACACTGATAGTCGTAAGCTCTGCCCAACAGGAAGTCAGCCATTTTGGATTGTTTGAAAAATGTATGCTGAAATGCTTGCAGCTATATTTACTCTTAGATTAGTTCAGCATTATCCAGCATTTTACACAGCCAGCCTCCTTCTGAAGAGGATGTGGTCGTATCCTAAGGCGAAGACACATCTAAAATAGGGGTGTAATGGTATGACATTTTCATGGTATGATAACCGTCACAAAAATTACCACGGTATTATGGTTTCACGGTATTTAGGTGCATTGATAATATTAAAAGCAGTTCAATATTTGGTTATGAAACAGGCTATTTCTGATAAACACACAGATAAATATTTCAGTTATAACCAATTCTTGAACTTTATTTTGGATTTCTTCAACTTTAATCCTTTAACTTTTTATCTTGAACATCAGTACACTCTCTTAATCCGACAAAGTAAAAAAAGAAAAAGAAAAAAAAAATCACAAACAGGTAAACATTAATAACAATTGTTTTGGCAACATGTACAGTAGTCAGATGATTATAACTAAAAACATTTTGTTATTGTTATTTTATGATATATGAAATTGAATTGTAATCATTTGTAATGATTATTGCCCAGGTTAACACTTAAAATATGCATTTGCATGCATTCAGTAATTTGTTGCATTTGTGATTTAGTTCAATTCTACAATACTTACTGAAAATATATTATTTATGTGCAGTTTATTTATTGGCATTTTGTCCAATACTGACAATTTCTGCCACAGTTTCACTGTCAATTTCTTGCATGCATATTTGTCAATTATTAGTATTATCAAACACATTGGCCTGCTGTTGTGCTGCACTTAGGCAAAAGAACAAACAGTTGGCACATCATAAAGTTGAATGAGGTCTTAAATCTGTTTGCTGCATTTGTGAATGTGACAGAAAGCATAAACATAACTTTAGCCTAACTAGTCATTACAAATCATGTAAAACTACATTGAATCTGGTGTTTTTATGAAACGGGCTATAATTTATTATCCTGTGTACTGTATTTCCACTTACATTCATCTCCGCAAATTCCATGGGATGGTGCTCATGGAGATGGTGCTTAAGGTTTGAAGTGTTTCCCGCCTGAGCCGATACTTTTTTGCAGCAAACTTTACAGACTGGGTAACTATTAACATTGATGGTGCCTCGTGGGTCTTTTACATAGCCAAGTAATCCCAGACAGCGGACTTCAACTTCTGTGGCGACAGAAATAAAGGTTCAGGCTCGGACATGCGCAATTTAAAGATTTATTTTATCTAGCCAAGTTTATATGATGTTGTGTAAATGTCGCAGATTCTGTCTTAATTAAAATAATTTGGATTTTAGAAAAGTTCTGAAAAAATCTGTCTTTATCTTCATGCAGTACCATCAATGAGAAGATTTCAACGGTATGATAACCGTCCGTTTTAAAACCGAGGTATATTGTGAAACCTTTAAGCCGTTACATCCCTAATCTAAAATAGATCCTATAAGTAAGTGCGGTACATGCACAAATGTGGGATTGTGGTCTGCAAGAAAAGATCAGGGTCCTCGGGCTGACAGCATACTGTGCCCTATTACTAAGCACATCATTTTCACAGCGAGCTTCATGCATCATGGCTGAGAAATGAATAGGAACGTTTCCGAAACCTTCTGTGGTGCTGGGATGCATTTTGAGGTTCCTGCAGAAGAATGAACTGATGTGGAGGAGGTTCATTCACTGTGTCAGCCGCACTACTGGCAATGGCATAACCTCCACGAGACAGCACAGTCAATCCCGATCACAGTCTAAGCATTAACACAAACAGAAGCTGTCAGGCCGTCTCAGCATCAGGCTTGCTTTCAACAGGCATCTCTGCCTATTGGTCATTCGGCATGCAATCTCGTACCACATCTTTCAGCACATATTTTCAGCTTTTTCTTCAGACAGTGTTTTGTTTCAACTCACTGATGCCTTGATGGGCTTGATCTCTGGCTCTTTGGTGGAGAATAAATTCATTAAAGCTCACCCTCTTTCAGTTTGTTGATGCATTTAAAAACAGTTTACTTTTTTTAAAAGCACTACTTTTTGAAAAATAAATCTGAATACAGCAACAATTACTTTGTAATCACATTACACTCAACACTGGCTATAAGACATACAAGAAAGACTGTGAATGTGAAAATGTGCATGCATGCATTACTGTGTGCAAAGAACATACAATGCAATACAGTATCCAATAAAAAATATAATGCACAATACACAACATACAATGTAGACACACAGTACAGTACAATACAAGACACAGTACGATATAATGAGCAACATACAATACATTACACAAATTAGCATTTTCAGTGAGGTAGTTCAAATATTCCTAATATTCTAAAATTATTCTATGTATTTTTCATTATAAACAAATGAAGGTATGCAACTCTATTATTTTGCTCCCCAGATTTTCTGTCCAGCATCCGAGAATAATTATCAGTAATCTAAAAATAAACTAATGAGTGAATGAGCACATGATGTTTAATGTCAGACTATCAGGCTGCAGATAAACGCTGACCACTTCACTAAGCCGCTTCACTGAGCTGCTCTCTCTTCATCATTCTGGTTAGTGCTGCTCCACTCAACAGTCCTAATAAGTAAAGTGACCCAGTGCCAATATGAGCAGCGATGTTTCTCCTCTCATATCTCTCTGCGTTGTCTTCTGGCAGTCACACACTTAGGCATGTGTGCTAAAGATGTTACATAACTCACCCATTCACTCATCAAAGACTCACTGAATGGCAGGAACACTCCGCCCTTGTCAGATTCTGCTGCTCTCATTTACCTCAGTACGGCTCCAAAACAATGAAAACACCCAGCGGCATACACCTGGCATTTTTATGCAGTACTTCATTTTGTTTCTGTAACCCTTTGATGCATGGTGTCAACTACGGTGAAAAATGTAATATATAAAAATAAAAATAGACACAAATTAGGTCAGTTGTTGGCATACGGTAAGAGTAAAGAGTTATAAATTTAATATTCTTGTATTCTTTTAAGAATTTAATTTAAATTCTAAATCTAAAAAGAATTTGACTTTGTATTGAGATCTTTTGATTGCAGACTTTGAGCATGCTTGAGACATTGTTCCAGAAGAGACACTTTACTGAGGTCTTTTTCTCAGGGGATTTAAAAAAAAAAAAAAGTAGTAGAATTCAGGAAAACCTCTATTTGCTCTCCATCAATTTCAATGATGCAATATAATAGAGGTATTAAAGAGATCTCAAAGGCCATTTTTAACCATTTAGGGTGTGATGTTACACCGAAACCACCATGAGTGATGACCTTTGACCCTTACCAATAAAAATATAAATGAACAGGAGGTATTAATTAGAGGTAAAATTATTTTATTAACTTACTTGATGGCGGGGTGATGCAAAAGGAGCACCTATTATGAATAGGAAACATTAACGCAATACCTGGATGTCGATGACCAGTGAAATATCACCTAGTGCCTGGATGTGTGGTCATTGTGCAGAAATATCAGACAGCCGTATGGCACAATTGACCAATCAGAATCGAGTATTCCAGAGAGCCGTGTATTATTAAACATTATCTAATTTGCTGTGAGCAGATGTGTAACTCTCTCAAAATGCATTATAATGTCAAAACAGTGGGATGATGATTATGCTCTTGTTCTGAAGTCAAAAGAAACATTAAGATTCATTTTGTCATTTGCGATGTAATAATAATTAGTAATTATTTCTTCTGATCAGTAACCCAGAGCCCTAACCGCTGAGCCACCACTGTAAGTCATCTAATCACAGTGTAAGTCATATAATATTGTGTTGTGCACTCATTTAATGTGCAGTGAGGTAAATATATGCCATTACAATTAATTAATGATGACAAAGTGTTTGTACTTTATTTTATACTAAATTCTAAATACTAAATATTTCTTCTTTGTTTGAAAAGGAATAGACTCTATCCTTGTTCTGGTTTTATCTTCACACAAGGGAGCAAATGCCACTGAGAGAGAAACACTGTCTGGAGAGCTTCAGTCCATCTAAAGACATGCAGGCTTGCAATAATGAACGTGTCCAGGCAGTATGACGGTATATGACCCCTCCAGATAAATTAAACCAGCAGAGTTTTGAGAAGCACGAGGGATGAAAGAGGACACAAATGAAAAGAGAAGAATAAAGAACAGATATTTCTGCTTCACTGACTCTCTGCATGAGTGCTGGTTTTGTGGAGGGAAACAGTAATAGTATCGAGTCTCTCTGTAGGCTAATGCACAATTAGCAAATGACCAACGGGGCAGAAGAGATCAACTTATGTGCAGAAGTGTAACATAAACCATATGGCCACGACTGTACATGAAAACAACATCAACTACCTAAAGTGATTTCTGTCAAACTGATTTAAAACTGAACAGAAGTGAACTGCTTTAAATATACACATTTAAACAGTGGTGGAAAGAGTACTGAAAATCCTTACACTATAGGCCTTTATCAAGCTTTGTAGCATTAAACAACTTCTGCTGCAATCTGTTTTAATGGCAGTGCCTATAGCACAAAATTATTATGGTCTATTTTATGTACAATTCAAATAAACAGACCTATGTTACTTTCCAATCATTACTCAGGTATGATCAAACTAAGAAAAATGGTGTCATGTTATTTGATGTATTTTATTATTTTAAAGGGGAGTATGTACGTTCGCAGAGTATCCAGACAGATCTCACAGTGAAATCGGAAACAGTAGGTTGACTTCCTTTAGTTAAAATCGGTCTGTGCTGCCAAAATGTGAAACGCTGCCCCCAGTAGCCAAAGCGGTTAGTGTTGTTTGGCGTATGGGCATGTCAGCTCCATTTTCCTTGTGAAATGTCCACAGAGGGGCACCAAAAGCAAGTTGTTTACAGCTGTACAGGTTGGACGTTGAATGTTGACCAAATGCATTGTGTGATGAGGAGCAGGGCGTGGCTGGGCCATGAGGGTACACGGCCGGCACTGAATCAGCTGATCAGCAGGAGAGCGAGTTAAAGGGGAGCTGGAGATGCTAATTTCGAGAGAGAGAGAGAGACGCATGCGGGCGTGCTGCATGTGTGTCCTTATGTTTTATGTTGTTTTAAGTTTGAGTTTTGACATTAAACTTCAGCCAGTTCCCGCCTCCTCCTTGCCAATCCTTATTCTGTTATAGTGGTGCCGAAACCCGGGAGGGAGGAGGGATGCTCTGTCACGGAGTCCTCACTGCTGCCATCCACCAGGGGAGCAGCCACAGCCGTCTGCCTGGGGACGGAAGGGTTGCTGCCGGCCACCGAGAGCCAAAGGAACCGCTGCCGTCCGCCGAGAAGGGAAGGAGTGGTTCCGTCTGCCAGGGGTCGGAGGGCTCGCTGCCGTCCGCCAGGGGAGTAGCGAGCTGTCATCCGCTAGGAGCGGTTGAGGACCGGGCGACAGCATGTCCGGGAACTGGCGAGCAAGTTTTCACTCTCTGTCCTCTCTCCTTCTCTCTCTCTGTGTCTCTCACTCACCCTTTCCCTCTCCCCACGCCTCCCCTCATCTCTCCCCCAAAGAGACTGAATCCAGCTCCAAACCGAGAAAAGAGATGCTCTGAACCAGGAGGAGCTTGCTCTTTTCCCATTTGACCCAAAGCCCTAGTCGGCTGAGGTGTGAGAGCACCAAGTCCCTGTGTGTGCACAACATGTCTCGAGAGTGAGCTAGGATTAGCCAGTCGTCGAGATAGTTGAGAATGCGAATGCCCACCTCCCTTAACGGGGCAAGGGCAGCCTCTGCGACCTTCGTGAAGATGCGAGGAGACAGGGACAGGCTGAAAGGGAGGACTTTGTACTGATACGCCTGACCCTCGAATGCAAACCGCAGGAAAGGTCTGTGTTGAGGAAGGATCAAGACGTGGAAGTACGTGTCCTTCAGGTCTACCGCCACGAACCGATCTTGATGCCGGACGCTTGCCAGAATGCGTTTTTGCATCAGCATCTTGAACGGGAATCTGTGTCAGGCCCGGTTCAGTACTCACAGGTCCAAGATTGGCAGCAACCCACCGCGTTTTTTTGGTACGATGAAGTAGGGGCTGTAAAACCCCTTCTTCATCTCAGCTGGAGGGACAGGTTCTATCGTGCCCTTCTGTAGGAGGGTAGCGATCTCCGCGCACAAGGTAGCAGCATTTTCGTTCTTGACCAAGGTGAAGTGAATACCGCTGAACCTGGGAGGGCACCTGGCAAACTGAATCGCGTAGCCGAGTCAGATGGTCCGCAGGGGGACGCCCTTGGTGACGAGCAGAAGGGGTGCAGGATCTTGAGCCGTGCCAGGGCAGGATGTGCCGGATCACCTCCATCTGCTGCTTCACCGCCGAGAACTGCTGGGCAAAGTCCTCGACAGTGTCGCTGAATAGGCCAGCCTGAGAAATGGCAGCAGCAAGAAACCATGTCTTGTCGGCCTCACCCATCTCGACCAGGTTGAGCCAAAGGTGGTGCTCCTGGACCACTAGTGTGGCCATCGTCCACCCGAGAGACCGTGCCTTGACCTTCGTCGCTCGGAGGGCGAGGTCAGTCGCCGAGCGCAGTTCCTGCATCGAATCTGGGGCAGAACTACCCTCGTGCAGTTCTTTCAACGCCTTGGCTTGGTGGATATGCAGGAGAGCCATGGCGTGCAGGGCAGAGGTGGCTTATCCAGAAGCGCTGCAGGCTTTAGCCGTCAGGGACGGCGTGAGCCTACAGGGCTTGGACGGGAGCTTTGGGCGTCCACGCCAGGTGGCGGCGCTCTGCAGGCATAGGTGCACTGCAAGCACCTTATCCACTGGGGGAATCGCCGTATAGCCCCTGGCCACCCCACCATCGAGGGTAGTGAGAGTGGTGGAACTGCTGAATCGGGGCCGGGCAGTAAAAGGTACCTCCCACGATTTCATCAGCTCCTCGTGCACTTCTGGGAAGTATGGCACTGGAGCGGGGCGTGGCTGCTTTGAGCAGTGCCACGAGCCCAGGAACCAATCATCAAGCTGCGAGGGTTCAGGGGAGAGCAGAGGGTTCCACTCTAACCCGATGCTCGCGGCCGCCCGAGAAAGCATGTCCGTCATTTCAGAATCAGCCTGTGACTGGGCAATCATCCCCAAGGGGGGAAGCCCAGCTGAGGCTTCTGCATCCGACTGGACAAGCCCGCTCTTCGATGCTGCGCCCGAGAGCTCATCATCTTTCTACGAAAGTAAGCCGCGACCGCAACGTTGCCACGGTCATGTTCTCGCAATGAGAACATGAACCATCCACAAACGCTGCCTCCATGTGGGTCGCGCCCAGACACGAAAGACAGCGATCATGACCATCCGAAGTTGAGAGATAACAACCGCAACCAGGAATAACACACAATCGGAAAGGCATCTTTAAAAAGAGATGTCTTTAAAAAGACGTTCCGTGTGTGCCGCTCTTTTAGAGAAATATATACTCTTTTAGAGGAAAAAAGCTCTTTCAGAAAATATACTCTCTAGTTTTCTGCCAAAGCGCCCAGGGGCGTTCTCTGCAGTGCACCAGTGCAGAGGAGGGAGTAGCCGCTGAAATGCGCCGTCAGATCTAGCAGAGGTGAATGAACGGTAGAATTCAGCTCAATGAGCGTGACCGTTCAGCTCCGAAGAGAAAATCTGAATGAGTGGTTGCATACCAGCTCCTTTTATACCCGTATGTCTGGGGGAGTGGCATGCAAATACCACTCGCCAATTTTCATTGGCATTTTATCAAAGACCAGAGGTGTCTCGGGCACCCAAGAGTGACCCCTAGTGTCACTACATCGACATAATGTCGAGTGAGTGACAGATAGGGAACATGAGGAACTATAGACAGAACTATAAACAAGATAACAAGACTAATAAACTTAAACCAATGACAAACTAGAACTGATAAGAAGTTAACAAGACAATAAACCAATGAAAAAAAGACACATGAACATGGAGGGAAACAGGATATCACATGACCAGGAAACACATGACTATAAAACAGGAAATCACATGACATGAAGCACATGACTATAGAGTGGGAAGTAGACTTCCAAAATAAAAGACATGAACACAAAACTTGAACAAAAACACATTAAACATGACATACCCCCCTCAAGGGGCGGCTCCCGACACCCAAACAAAAACACATGGAGTTCAATAGGGAGCTGGGGGGGTGGCAGGGTCCTTGAGGCGTGGCCTGGCGAGATAGGGTGTGGAGCATGAGACCAGGGCAGAGCCAGTTGAAGGTGGAGCCATGAGAGGCTCAAGGGGCGGAGCCATGGAAGGTGGAGCCATAAGAGGCTCGAGGGGCGAAACTGGAGAACTGGGAACCTGGAGAGTAGCCGAAGGCTCGAAGGGCCAGGGTGGAGCCTGAGGCTCAGAGGACTAAGGCAGGGCCACTTGACATGGCAGACGTGGTAACATGGCATGACGAGGTAGGAATGGTAACATGGCATAACGTGGCCGCTGAGGTTTGCAACGCTGGATCTGGGATGGACGAGGCTTGCAACGCTGGTTCGTTGGCCGTGACAGGTGCGCGCATTGGCTCGTTGGCCATGGCAGGCATGGGCGTTGACTCATTGGACGTGGCAGGCATGGGCATTGGCTCATTGGCCATGGCAGACGTGGGCGTTGGCTCGTTGGCTGTGGCAGGCGTGGGCGTTGGCTCATTGGCCATGGCAGGCGTGGGCGTTGGCTCGTTGGCCATGGCAGGCGTGGGAACTGGCTTGTGGAGCATGGCTGTGACGTGGCAAGGAGCAGACTCAAGCTTGGCTGTGACAGTGCATGGAGCAGACTGAGGCTGCCCTGTTACATGGCATGGAGCAGGCTGAGGTAGGAATGGAAACATGGCATAATGTGGCCGCTGAGGCTTGCAACTCTGGATCTGGGATGGATGAGGCTTGCAACGCTGGTTCGTTGGCCGTGACAGGTGCGGGAATTGGCTCGTTGGCCGTGGCAGGCGTGGGTGTTGGCTCGTTGGATGTGGCAGGCGTGGGCGTTGGCTCGTTGGCCAAGGCAAGCATGGGCGTTGGCTCGTTGGCTGTGGCATGCGTGTGCGGTGGTTCATTGGCCGTGGCAGGCGTGGGCGTTGGCTCGTTGGCCGTGGCAGGCGTGGGAACTGGCTCGTGGAGCGTGGCAGGTGTGGGCCTGGACTGTGGAGCAGAGACATGCCTGGACCGTGGGGCAGGGGCGGGCCTGTGACATGGCATGGAGCAGACTGAAGCTTGGCTGTGACAGGGCATGGAGCAGACTGAGGCTGCCCTGTTACATGGCATGGAGCAGGCTGAGGCATGGCTGTGACATGGCATGGAGCAGGCTGAGGCGTGGCTGTAACATGGTATGGAGCAGACTCAGGCATGGCTGTGACATGGCATGGAAGAGACTCAGGATCCGGGGCAGAAGATGGCACAAGCTCGTCGACCATGACATTGGACCCTGGCTCGTCGACCATGACGTGGGACCCTGGCTCAACGGCCATGACGGGGAACTCTGGCTCGGCGGCCATGATGGGGAACTCTGGCTCGGCGGCCATGATGGGGAACTCTGGCTCAGCGGCCATGACGGGGAACTCTGGCTCGGCGACCACTGTAGGAGTGCATAGTTCCTAATCAGCCTCTCCTACAGTGAAAGAAGAACCACTCATCCGCAGGGCGAAGTCAATGTATTGCGCCAGACTGAAGGTACTCCGACCACCAGGCATCAGAGAGAACACCGGCTCATTCAAGCCTGCCCGGAAGAATTGTTTGAGGGCGATCCCATTAAACCCAACCTGATTGGCCAAAGTGCAGAAGTCTCCTATGCATTCCTCCAGGGGACGATTCCCCTGAGGTAGGCGCATGAGCTGAACTGCTGGGTCCATAGTGTGGGTCAGGAATTCTGTAACATGTGCTGGCAATGACAGGCAGATGAAGACAATGATGATGTGAAGAACCCAAGTGCAGTTTATTTATAAACGTGAAATCCAAAAAAACGTAAACAAAAACATAAACATGTACTGGATTGGATTGGACTGGACTGGACTGGACTGGATTGGACTGGACTGGACTAGATTGGACTTGACTGGATTGGACTGGACTGGATTGGACTGGACTGGACTGGACAACATTACATTAACAATACCTGATAAAGGATCATGGCAAACATGAGGGTTTAAATACCTGGACAAGGGTAACAAGATAACCAATTAACAGATAGAACTATAGACAAGATAACAAGATTAATAAACTTAAACCAGTGACAAACTAGAACTGATAACGAGTTAACAAGACAATAAACCAATGAAAACAAGACACATGAACATGGTGGGAAACAGGATATCACATGACCAGGAAACACATGACTATAAAACAGGAAATCACATGACATGAAACACATGACTATAGAACGGGAACTAGACTTCCAAAATAAAAGACATAAACAAAAAAAAAGAACAAAAACACATTAAACGTGACAGCAATTTGTGTACAGGGGCATTATCAAGCTGGACAGAAAAGGGCCTCCACAAACTGTTGCCACTCATAAGGAAGCACAGAACTCTCTAGAATGAAACTGTCTGGTAGCATTAAGATTTATTTTTACAGGAATTAATACAGCCAAACCTGTTTTTATTTTTTATTTTTATTTTTTTTACTATAGCCAAAGCATTTTTTAAAACATTAAAATACACTTGAATTTTTATCCTTCATATATTCCTTCAAAGTGACTTCTTTTTAATGATATTGATGCACCACATTCAGTAAACCAAGAGCTGGTTCTCTGGCTGAGAGTTAGTTGTGCTCACAGTTTCAGAGGGAGCTGTTTAGGTGAACCGCTGCAGAGTTCAGTGAGGGCTACGGGCAGCCGTGAGGGCGATTGAACCGGGCAGCGTTTCATAGCATATGAACATACACCAACTCTTATCCTACTTGACACTTTCTGTTTGGGATGCAGCCATGCACGCAGCATACACAGCATACCACTGGGCTGTAATGGGAGTGATAGAGAGTCTGACCACTCACACTTAAAATGTGTGTGTGTGTGTGTGTGTGTGTGTGTGAGAGAGAGAGAGATAGAAAGAGAGAGAGAAAAAAAACAGCGTTTAATACTACCAGCACTGCTGCTCTAGTCTGTGTGTGAACAGTTCTCTGTCAGACCGGTAAAAACTAATTAATTACTTAATTGTTATAAAAATGTCACAATGTAAAAAAATGTTGCTAAAACAGGCTTCATTCTTTTATGCAAAATATAATTTCTTATTTTTTTTCTTCTTATTTTTTGCTTTTGATTTGAGGATGACTGGGACCTGTTCTTTATTGATTTTGTAAAAAATAAGTCACATTTTGGTCTGTTTCTCACCCAGATCGATCATATTGCTTCAGAAGGAATGGATTAATCTACCAGAGTTGTATAGATTACCTTTATGATGCATTTATGTCCTTTTTGGAGCTTGAAAGTTTTGGACCCTATTGACTTATATTGTATAGACAAAAACACCTCATATCTCCATCAAAAAATATTTGTTTGTGTTCCACAGAAGACAGAAAGTCATATGAGTTTAAAGGGATAGTTCACCAAAAAATGAAAAGGCAACACTTTACAATAAGGTTACATTCGTTAACATTAGTTAATGCATTAGGTATCATGAACAAACAATTAACAAAATATATTTTTTACAACATTTATTAATCTTAGCAAATGATAGTTAATAAAAATACAATTGTTCATTGTCAGTTCATGTTAGATCATAGTGCATTAACTAATGTTAACAAATACAACTTTTGATTTAATAAATGTATCAGTATAAATTGAAATTAACATTAATTAAGATTAATAAATGCTGTAAAAGTATTGTTCATTGTTAATTAATGTTAACTAATAACAAATAGAATCTTAATGTAAAGTGTTACCAATTAAAATTATCTCATGATTTACTCACTGTCATGCCATCCCAGATGTGTATGACTTTCTTTCTTCTGCAGAACACAAATTATGATTTTTAGAAGAATATTTCAGCTCTGTAGGTCCATACAATGCAAGTATATGGTGACCAGAACTTTGAAGGTCCAAAAAGCATGTAAAGGTAGCATAAAAGTAATTCATACAACTCCAGTGGTTAAATCCATGTCTTCTGAAGTGATATGATAGGTGTGGGTGAGAAACAGAACAATATATAAATCCTTTTTTTACTAAAAAATCTCCATTCACATTCACTTTCACATTCTTTTGTTTTTTGGCTATTTGCATTCTTCGTGCATATCGCTACCTACTGGTCTGGGCTGGACAATGGAGGAGATTTATAAGAAAAATGGACTTAAATAATGATCTGTTTCTGTGATATATTCTTCTAAAAATCTTAATTTGTGTTCAGCAGAAGAAAGAAAGTCATACACAGTTGGGATGGCATGAGGGTGAATAAATGATGAGAGAATTATCTTTTTTTTTTTTTTTGTGAACTATCCCTTTAAGATGGCATGAGGGTGAGTAAATGATGAGAATTATCTTTTTTAGGTGAACTATCCCTTTAATATAATTACACATCTGGTGGCTATTTCTGCATGAATATGTCCTCAAATAAGTTCAAAATCTTGACAAACAATCAGAGCAAACCTGATAAAAATACTCAAACATGTGGCACTTGCATCATCACTATAGCAGTTCATTCACATGTTCAAGCAAAACAGTTGTTCATCTGTGCAGCTTTCATCCATGAGGTGTTTGAGATGCTGTTGGTTTGTTGTGTGACTCAGAGCAGGGCTGACGTCAGCAGAGGCAGAGATGCTGGGTGGGCCAAGCTCTGTCATCCCCCCCCCCCACCCCCTCCATCAGTGAGTATAGATGTAAAACACACTGACAGACAGGAAGAGAACACAGCACATCACAGGACTGATTCACTGCGCCTGCAGTGCTGAGCTGTCCCCAACTCCCTACTCATATGTGCAATATGTGCACATCATTTGTAGTGTGTGTGTGTGTGTGTGTGTGTGTCTGCATGTATCTTATGAATGTTGCAAGTGTTTATGTCAATGCACATGTGCTGATGTATGTGAAACATTGTTGCATGTACACTGGTGGCCAAAAATTTGGAAAAATGTACAGATTTTGCTCTTATGGAAAGAAATTGGTACTTTTATTCACCAAAGTGGAATTCAACTGATCACAATGTATAGTGTGAAAATTAATAATGTGAAAAATTACTATTACAATTTGAAAAAAAATGTCCAGAACTTCTTAAACTAATTCAAAGAGTTCTCATCAAAAAATCCTCCATGTGCAGCAATGACAACTTTGCAGATCCTTGGCATTCTAGCCATCAGTTTATCCAGATACTCAGGCGACATTTCACCCCACACTTCCTGTTGCACTTGCCATAGATGTGGCTGTCTTGTCAGGCACTTTTCACACACCTTACAGTCTAGCTGATCCCACAAAAGCTCAGTGGGGTTAAGATCCATGTAACACAGCTTCACAAACAGAAGGGAAGAAGAACACAGGGAAGCAGGTTTTTCCAGGCTCAGGTAGGACTTTTATTTGGCCACTTCAATGCTTTACAACTTCAAGAACTCATCAGTTTCACAGGCACATAGTCACTTAAACTCATTAGCTTCACAGGCACGTAGTAACTTAAACACATCAGCTTCACAAACATAACAGATTAAACATAACAGCTTCAGGAGCACCGTGGCCTTCCTTGTGCCAGACTCTCTCTCTCCTCTGCTGGTGGCGAGGCTGCTTATATGCCGCTCTCCCTATGCTCACTGGAATTAGAAACAGGTGTTAAACATAATCTAGCTCAGGTGCAAGTGCCCTTACTGCTTTCTCTCTCTCCGGACGGACGCTTGACCATGCCCCCGCTGCCACATATCCCCACTGCTTGACTCAGACCGGGGAGACATCCGGCCTGTCTACAACTCCCCCCCCCATTCCTGGAAAGGAAGTCGGCGACAGCCATCTGCGCTCCCGGTCTTTGGACCACCTTGAACTTAAACAACCGAAGAGCCAGATACCAACGGGTGATCCGCGCGTTGGTATTTTTCATGTGGTGGAGCCATTGGAGTGGGGCGTGATCCGAGCAGAGGGTGAAGGCCCGCTCCATCAGGTAGTACCGGAGAGTGAGGACCGCTCACTTGATGGCAAGACACTCCTTTTCTATGGTGCTGTACTTAGTCTCCTTCAGCGAGAGCTTGCGGCTAATGTTCAGCACCCCCACCACCTGCGAGAGCATGGCCCCCAGCCCTCTGTCTGAAGTGTCTGTCTGCAAGACAAAAGGGAGAGAGAAATCGGGTGAATGTAAAAGCAGCCTCCCACAATGTGCGGCTTTAACCTGCATGAACGCCTGTTGGCACTGCTCCGTCCACTGGACCGGGTCTGGAGCTCCCTTTTTAGTGAGATCAGTCAGCGGGCTGGTGACATCCGAATAATTAGGCACGAATCTCCTATAATAGCCAGCCAGCCCCAGGAACTGTCTCACCCCCTTTTTGGTCTTGGGCCTCGGGCAGGTCGCAATCAC